>NW_024108836.1:0-21011 GCF_013358895.1 Oreochromis aureus
TTGTGCCAAATCATAACATTTGTTTTATGTTATAGTATTACTACTAAGTCGAGGAATTTCTGTCATGTTACACTATATGTGCTGATTACAGTATTTCTGCTAAATCATAGTATTTCTACTATATTATATTTTTCTTTCTAAATATAGCATTTCTGCTATATAATTGTATTACTGCTATGTTATAATATTTGTGCTAAACCAGAGTATTTCTGCTGAAACATAGTATTTCTGACAAATGATAGTATTTCTGTCAAATTACAGTATTTGTGCTAAAACATTGTATTTTTAAAAAAAAAAATTCAATATTAATAGTAAATTACAGTGTCTCTGGTAAATCGCAGCATTTCTGCTATGTTGTACTGTTTTTCTAAATCATAGTATTTCTGTAATGTTTAAGAATGTTTGGCTAAATATATTCTTTCTGTTATCTTATACTATTTCTCCTAAATTCTTGTATTTTTGAGAAGTTATCATGTTTCTGGTAAGTTACAATATTTCTGCTAAGTTCTGCTATGCTATTGTATTTCTGCCAAGTATTATGTTTCCTCTGAGATATTACAGTTCTGCTAAGTTACTACATTTTAGCAAAGTTCCTTTGCTTCTGCAAAGTTTTTACAATTTCTGCAACTTTTCAGCTTTTTCAGCTAGTTTCAGCAGACAGCTTCAGCATTACAGCATCCACACTGCATTTTCGCAGGAAATGCAAATTTTTCTAGTTATTATTATTCCGGGTGTTTCCGTACGTTTTTCGCCGTGGATCTACTTCCACAATTTTCAGCCGATTTTCACCGTTCAAATTTTAAACTATTCTGCTAATTTTTCCCTTTCCGGCTATATCTTTTGGTATTTTATACTGTTATACTTTTTAAAATATTAAGCTTTTTCCTTTAATTTGTCCCATTGAAATGAATGGGAAACTTCCGCAATTCTGCTAAAACTTGCTTGTTTTTGAAACTTAACTACTTTTTCCTACTTTCACGTAGAACAACCATTCAAACTTTAAAATGTTCTCAAATTATTGGGCTATTCAGGAATAAATCAGCTTTTTCAAATCTTTTACCGTTTTACTTTTATCCCTCTTTAAGTTTTGAGTTGCAAAATTGTGATTTTTCACAAAATACATGCGTTGTTATGGTTGCTATGCACTTGGCTTCCAGTGTGCCACTGAAGGTTTTGCAGTCTTCTCTTCATGTCCGAACAACTTCTTGCTACTTGCTCAATTTTCACTCAACTTCCACAAATTATACATCAAAACGTAGGTATTTTTGCTGGCTTTCAGAAAATGTCACCATCATTGTTGTGAGATTTATAGAATTTTGGCAAATCTCCTCAGACCAACACAAAGTCTCAAAAATCCCCATAGAAAGTCAATGGAGAGCTTGTTCAAAATCACAGCTTGATTTCTGTAATGAGAGGCATATTCGAATCGTCATATCTCCTTAACGAAGCAAAGTTAAGACATGAGGCTTGTCCCAGTATATCTTCAGACACTCCTGACGCTCACAATTCAAGAATTTCTTTCTCACCTATTACCGTTCTGAAATGAGTTAGACTTGTTTGAGGGTAGGAAATTCGTCCTTCGCTCAGATTTCTTCAGATTTCAAACTCTGGAAATGATGCACTTTTTTCTCTCGTCATATCTTTTTGATGGATTTCCACAGAGACCTGAAAATTTCCATGACTGTTCACCAAAGCCTGCTGTCTCTTACGGTGAAAAAATGATATTGATACTCCAAATAGATTTAGAGTTAGAAAGCGTTGTTTGAGGGCAAGTCAAGGCAGTTTTCGCTTGCCTCTACTCAGTTATGGTGCATTAGAAGTCATATATC
This sequence comes from Oreochromis aureus, assembly GCF_013358895.1. Lineage (NCBI taxonomy): Eukaryota > Metazoa > Chordata > Actinopteri > Cichliformes > Cichlidae > Oreochromis > Oreochromis aureus. The sequence continues at coordinate 1,830 of NW_024108836.1, forward strand.
TTCAATAATTTATATTTTATCGCTGAATTATGAAGACCTGCAGATTCCCCCATCTCTTCTGAACAAAATGGTGTTAGAATGAGCATTCTAGCCCCTACGGTTAGGAAATTATGGCCATTTGTTCGAGGGGAGTCCTGAATGTGAGAAATACACTGAAGAAAACCCATAGCTCTCTCTGTGTCTGTCTGTGTAAGTGCTGATTACAGCAGGTGCAGCCAATTTAGCTGACCTAGATATGCCAAGCCCAGACTCTCAACAGCCTCTGCACACTTTGCTCTCTGTGTATGTGTGTGTGTATCAATATTTCTCCCATGTTAAAGTATTACTCCTCCATAATAGTATTTGTGCTGAATCAAAGTACTTCTACTACATCTTAGTACTTCTGCTCAATCATAGTATTTCTGCTGAATCATAGTATTTTTGCCATATCATGGTATTTGTGATAAAGCATTGTATTTCCACAAAATAACAGTATTATGTACTGTTATATTATTACTGCTCATAGTATTTCTGCCAAATCATAATATAACTGCAAAATAAAGATTTTTGAGCCAAATCATAGTGTTTGTGCTAAATCCTAGTAAATCTGCTCAGTGATATAACTTCTGCTATGCTGTAGTGCTTTTTGCTAGATTATAGAATTTCTTCTAAATCAAAGTATTTCATGTAAATCATAGAGCAGTTTTACAGTCATCTTACTGTTAAGCCATAAATTACGTTTGTTTGAGGGTGGAAATCTGTCCTCCTCTCACTTTTCAAACTCTGAAAATGAAGCCGTTTCTTCTCTCATCATATCTCCGTGACGGAGGTAAAAGGAGCAATGAAAATCGCAGTGAAAGTTCAGCAAAGTCTGCTGATTGACCCAGTACAAGAATTGTGCTTTATCCCACCTAGTTTTGGAGTTACATGACGTTTTGTAACTCCAAAATCGGCGTTTTACGCCTCTCATCGCGATCTAAATCTGACAGTTCATCTCCCGTTTTCCAAACCGCTGCTCTCTTTCCCAGTGGCACAGTTGGTAATGACGCGGTCGGCAGCCTAAAGATCACGGGTTCAATTCCACCTTGGTCAACATTTTTTTTTCCCTAGAAATTAATACACTATCACAGACAAGTAATTCATATTCATCATTTATTACAATTCTGCAAACATTTATGATTTTAGCAGCTTTTCTAATATGGACCTCAGATTCTTCTTAACACTCCATGGCACAAATACTCTTCCCTTTAGGCTCTGTGTATCTGTGTGTGTATCAATATTTTTCCCATTTTAAAGTATTACTCCTCCATAATTGCATTTCTGTTAAATCAAAGTACTTTTACTACATCTTAGTACTTCAATCAATCATAGTATTTCTGCTGAATCATAGTATTTTTGCCATATCATGGTATTTGTGATAAAGCATTGTATTTCCACAAAATAACAGTATTATGTACTGTTATATTATTACTGCTCATAGTATTTCTGCCAAATCATAATATAACTGCAAAATAAAGATTTTTGAGCCAAATCATAGTGTTTGTGCTAAATCCTAGTAATTCTGCTCAGTGATATAACTTCTGCTATGCTGTAGTGCTTTTTGCTAGATTATAGAATTTCTTCTAAATCAAAGTATTTCATGTAAATCATAGAGCAGTTTTACAGTCATCTTACTGTTAAGCCATAAATTACGTTTGTTTGAGGGTGGAAATCTGTCCTCCTCTCACTTTTCAAACTCTGAAAATGAAGCCGTTTCTTCTCTCATCATATCTCCGCGATGGAGGTAAAAGGAGCAATGAAAATCGCAGTGAAAGTTCAGCAAAGTCTGCTGATTGACCCAGTACAAGAATTGTGTTTATCCCACCTAGTTTTGGAGTTACACAACGTTTTGTAACTCCAAAAATCGGCGTTTTACGCCTCTCACCGCGATCTAAATCTTACAGTTCATCTCCCCGTTTTCCAAACCGCTGCTCTCTTTCCCAGTGGCACAGTTGGTAATGACGCCGGTCAGCAGCCCAAAGATCACGGGTTCAATTCCACCTTGGTCAACATTTTTTTTTTCCCCTAGAAATTAATACACTATCACAGACAAGTAATTCATATTCATCATTTATTACAATTCTGCAAAGTTTTATGATTTTAGCAGCTTTTCTAATATGGACCTCAGATTCTTCTTAACACTCCATGGCACAAATACTCTTCCCTTTAGGCTCTGTGTATCTGTGTGTGTATCAATATTTTTCCCATTTTAAAGTATTACTCCTCCATAATTGCATTTCTGTTAAATCAAAGTACTTTTACTACATCTTAGTACTTCTGCTCAATCATAGTATTTCTGCTGAATCATAGTATTTTTGCCATATCATGGTATTTGTGATAAAGCATTGTATTTCCACAAAGTCATAATATTTCTTCTAAATCATATTATTTCAATCAAATCTCAGGAGTTGTGCTAAAACACAGTATTATTACCAAATCATAGTATCTGTACCCAAACATATCTGTTCAACTTATTTAACTCTTCTCAACAGTCCAACACCTCTTCTTCACCCCGTTTCAGCAGAATTGAGTTTTTTCACCCCTTTTCAGCACAAATCCCAGCTTTTTCAGGTGTTTTCAACAGAAATCTCTTTTATTTCTGATTGCTGATCTCTTTGTTTTTCAGCTGCCTGCCCTCTTTCCAGGTGGCGCAATCAGTAATGACACGGCTCTGCAGCTCAAAGGTCGTGGGTTCAATCCCACCTTGGTCAACATTTTTTTTTCACTACAAATTTATACACTATCACAGACCTGTAATTTATATTGCTAATTTTTTTCACTACAAATGAGTAGTGCAAAAACATACTATGTCTGCAACATCACAGTATATCTGTTATGTTATAGTATTACTACTAAATCACAGTATTTCTGCCAATTCAAGGAGGCTGACTGTTACTAAGTGCATCAGTGTACATAGGTCATCTCTTGTGTTGGAGTGCCCTCTTGTGGCGCCTTTTGGGTAGTGTCTTAGTAAAGCGTGAACACTGCAAAGAAGTGGTATCAGACTGGTTTGTAGTGGACGAATTTGTTGCCAGTTTATTTCATCTTTAATCCGTATTCATGTTGTAATGTGGTAACTTTTGTGGCACAAATACCACAATATGGCAGAAATACTATGTTTTGGCACAAATACTTTGATTTGGTATACTTTAGCTTCTTCACCCCTTTTCAGCAAAATTTTCATTTTTTTCACCCCTTTTCAGCACAAATCCCAGCTTTTTCAGGTGTTTTCAACAGAAATCTCTTTTATTTCTGATTGCTGATCTCTTTGTTTTTCAGCTGCCTGCCCTCTTTCCAGGTGGCGCAATCAGTAATGACACGGCTCTGCAGCTCAAAGGTCGTGGGTTCAATCCCACCTTGGTCAACATTTTTTTTTTCACTACAAATTTATACACTATCACAGACCTGTAATTTATATTGCTAATTTTTTTCACTACAAATGAGTAGTGCAAAAACATACTATGTCTGCAACATCACAGTATATCTGTTATGTTATAGTATTACTACTAAATCACAGTATTTCTGCCAATTCAAGGAGGCTGACTGTTACTAAGTGCATCAGTGTACATAGGTCATCTCTTGTGTTGGAGTGCCCTCTTGTGGCGCCTTTTGGGTAGTGCCTTAGTAAACGTGAACACTGCAAAGAAGTGGTATCAGACTGGTTTGTAGTGGAGGAATTTGTTGCCAGTTTCTTTCATCTTTAATCCGTATTCATGTTGTAATGTAGTAGTACCACAATATGGCAGAAACACTATGTTTTGGCACAAACACGTAAAAACGCCTGCACCTGTTTTGGCGGGAAAAAGTACACAGCCTCTCTGATTGGTGGATTCAAATTCAGCAGCTCCCAGGCTGCTTGACTGACCTAGAAAGTTTTTCTTCTCTCTCCCTCTGTGTGTGTGTGTGTGTGTGTGTGTGTGTGTGTGTGTGTGTGTGAGAGAGAGAGAGAGAGAGAAAGCCTTTTCATGGGATGATCTCATTGTAAGATTCAAATTCAATATATTTAGACTGGTTGACTGAATTGGATCTGTGTGTGTGTGTGTGTGTGTGTGTGTGTGTGTGTGTGTGACAGAGAGAGAGAGAGAGAGAGAGAGAGAGAGAGAGAAGCCTTTTTATGGGATGATCTCATTGTAAGATTTAAATTCAATATATTTAGACTGGTTGAATGAATTGGATCTTGTGTGTGTGTGTGTGTGTGTGTGTGTGTGTGACAGAGAGAGAGAGAGAGAGAGAGAGAGAGAAAGCCTTTTCATGGGATGATCTCATTGTAAGATTCAAATTCAATATATTTAGACTGGTTGACTGAATTGGATCTGTGTGTGTGTGTGTGTGTGTGTGTGTGTGTGTGTGTGTGTGTGTGTGTGTGAGAGAGAGAGAGAGAGAGAGAGAGAAAGTTTTTATGGGATGATCTCATTGTAAGATTTAAATTCAATATATTTAGACTGGTTGAATGAATTGAATTTGTGTGTGTGTGTGTGTGTGTGTGTGTGTGTGTGTGTGTGTGTGTGACAGAGAGAGAGAGAGAGAGAGAGAGAGAGAGAAGCCTTTTTATGGGATGATCTCATTGTAAGATTTAAATTCAATATATTTAGACTGGTTGATTGAATTGGATCTTGTGTGTGTGTGTGTGTGTGTGTGTGTGTGTGTGTGTGTGTGTGTGTGTGAGAGAGAGAGAGAGAGAGAGAGAGAGAGAGAGAGAGAGAAAGCCTTTTTATGGGATGATCTCATTGTAAGATTTAAATTCAATATATTTAGACTGGTTGACTGAATTGGATCTTGTGTGTGTGTGTGTGTGTGTGTGTGTGTGTGTGTGTGTGTGTGAGAGAGAGAGAGAGAGAGAGAGAGAGAGAGAGAGAAAGCCTTTTATGGGAGCATCTCATTGTAAGATTCAAATTCAATATATTTAGACTGGTTGACTGAATTGGATCTTGTGTGTGTCTCTCTCTGTGCATGTGTGTTTCCATATGTGTCCATATTTGTGATTGTGCGGCTGTTATAATTTTTTTTTGCCGATTTTTTCATTTAACAAGTACATTTGAAGGATCCTTAGCATGTACAGCATTTTTCAGCTGTCCATTTTGCTTTTCCAATTTTTCTGTTTAAGTTGTTACTATTGCGCTAAATCATAGCATTTCTGCTGTTTTATAAGATTTGTGCTAAATATGGTATTTCTGATTAATTATAGTTTTTCTACCAAATCACAGTATTACTACTAAAACATAGTATTTCTGCCAAATCTTGATAGTTCTGCTATGTTATTGTACTTGTAATTAATTATAGTATTTGTGCCAAAGCATAGTATTTCTGCCAAATCTTAGTATTATTGCTAAATCATAGTATTTGAGCAAAATCATAGTATTTGAGCAAATTCATTCTTTTGTGCCATAGCATAGTATATTTGCTGAATCACAGCATTTCTGCTATGTTGTAGTATTTGTCCTAAATCACAGTATTTGTGCAATGTTTAGGTATTTTTGGTTAAATAAAGTATCCCTGTAATCTTGTACCATGTTTGCTAAATTCCTGTATTTCTGAGAAGATATCATGTTTCTGCTAAGTTACAATATTTCTGCTAAGTTCTGCTAGGTTATTTTATTTCTGCCAAGTATTATGTTTTCTTTACATTATTGTAGTTCTGCTAAGTATTTACATTTTTGCTAAGTTCTTATGCTTCTGCAAAGTTATTACAATTTTTGCTATTTTTCAGCTTTTTCAGCTAATTTTAGCAGACAGCTTCAGCGTTACAGCATCCACACTGCATTTTCGCAGGAAATGCAAATTTTCTAGTTATTCTTCAAGTTGCTTCCGACGCGTTTTTCGCAGTAGAACTACTTCCACAATTTTTGTGCTATTTTCACCGCTCAAATTTTAAACTATTCTGCTATTTTTGCTCTTTCCGCAATGACTTTTGGTATTTTCTGCTGTTATACTTTTTAAAATATTAAGCTTTTTTCCTTTAATTTGTCCCATTGAAATGAATGGGAAATTTCTGCAATTCTGCTAAAACTTGCTCGTTTTTGAAACTTAACTACTTTCTCATACTTTTGCCTAGAACAACCATTCAAACTTTAAAATGTTCACAAATTATTGGGCTATTCATGAATGATTCAGCTTTTTCATATTTGTTACCATTTTCATCTTATCCCTCTTTAAGTTTTGAGTTTCATCTTTGTGATTTTTCACAAAATACATGCGTTGTTATGGTTGCTATGCAGTTGGTTCTAAGTGAGCCACTGTACCTTTGGCAATTTTCTCTTCATGTCCGAACAACTTCTTGCTACTCGCTCAATTTTCACTCAACCCACACAAATTATACATCAAAACGTAGGTATTTTTGCTGGCTTTCAGAAAATGTCACTATCATTGTTGTGGGATTTATAGAATTTTGGCAAATCTCCTCAGACCAACACAAAGTCTCAAAAATCCCCATAGAAAGTCAATGGAGAGTTCGTTTAAAATCACCGCTTGATTTCTGTAATGAGAGGCATTTTCGAATCGTCATATCTCCCCAACAAGCGAAGTTAAGACATGAGGCTTGTGCCAATATATCTTCAGACACTCCTGACGCTCACAATTCAAGAATTGTTTTCTCATCTATTACCATTTGGCCATGAATTGGGTTTGTTTGAGGGTAGGAAATTCGTCCCTCACTCAGATTTCTTCAGATTTCAAACTCTGGAAATGAACAACTTTTTTCTCTCGTCATATCTTTTTGATGGATTTCCACAGAGACCTGAAAATTTCCATGACTGTTCACCAAAGCCTGCTGTCTCTTACGGTGAAAGAATGATATCGATACTCCAAACAGATTTAGAGTTAGAAAGCGTTGTTTGAGGGCAAGTCAAGGCAGTTTTCGCTTGCCTCTACTCAGTTATGGTGCATTAGAAGTCAAATATCGTCAATAATTTATATTTTAATGATAAATCGTTAACACTGGAAGATTCCCCCATCTCTTCTGAACAAAACGGTGTAAGAATGACTGTTCTAGCCCCTACGGTTAGGAAATTATGGCCATTTGTTTGAGAGGAATCCTCACTATGAGAAATTCACTGCAGAAATCCTGTCTCTGTGCTCTCTGTGTGTAAAAACGGCTGCACCTGTTTTGGCGGGAAAAAGTACACAGCCTCTCTGATTGGTGGATTCAAATTTAGCAGCTCCCAGGCTGCTTGACTGACCTAGAAACTTGATTTTCTCCTGTGTGTGTGTGTGTGTGTGTGTGTGTGTGTGTGTGTGTGTGTGAGAGAGAGAGAGAGAGGGCGAGAGAGAGTTTTATGGGAGCATCTTATTGTATGATTTAAATTCAATATATTTAGACTGGTTGACTGAATTTGATCCTGTGTGTGTCTCTCTGTGCTTGTGGGACTTTTGCAGCTGTCCATTTTGCTTTTCCAATTTTTCTATTTAAGTTATTACTATTGTGCTAAGTCATAGCATTTGTGCTGCTTTTCAGTATTTGTGCTAAATACAGCATTTCTGCTAAATCATACTATTTCTGCTATTTTATAAGATTTGTGCTAAATACAGCATTTGTGCTAAATCATACTATTTCTGCTATTTTATAGGATTTGTACTTAATATTTCTGCTTAATTATAGTATTTGTGCTAAAACATAGTATTTCTACTAAACGCAGTATTTCTGGGTAATCATAGTATTTCTATGTATTCCTACCAGCTCCTCAGGAAGCCAATCCTCTGTGAGGACTGTAATTTTCAAATTGACATATCAAGTCATGCACGGCTTCCCAGCCAGCCAATCATATCTGAGTCCTGGCACATTCAAATTTGCATATTGGGACCTTCATGGCTTCCCAGCCAGCCAATCATATCTGAGTCCTGGCACATTTAAATTTACATATTGTTGCCTTCATGGCTTCCCAGCCAGCCAATCATATCTGAGTCCTGGCACATTTAAATTTGCATATTGGGACCTTCATGGCTTCTAAGCCCACCAATCATCTATGTCATATATCTCTAATATTTCATATTTTTATTTTAAATGGTCAGCATTTCAAGATTCCCCTATGTCTTCTGAATAAAATGGTCTAAGAATGACTGTTTTAGCCCCTCACGGTTAGAAATTTATGGCTGTTTGTTTGAGGGGAATTCTCACTATGAGAAATAGACTGCAAAAATCCTGTCTCTCTCTGTGCTGCGTGTGTAAAGGCCTGCACTTAGTGCACCAGTTTTGGCGGGAAAAAGTACACAGCCTCTCTGATTGGTGGATTCAAATTTAGCAGCTCCCAGGCTGCTTGACTTTCCTAGAAACTTGATTTTCTCTCCTGTGTGTGTGTGTGTGTGTGTGTGTGTGTGTGTGTGTGTGAGACAGAGAGAGAGAGGCGAGAGAGGCGAGAGAGAGAGTTTTATGGGAGCATCTTATTGTATGATTTAAATTCAATATATTTAGACTGCTTGACTGAATTTGATCCTGTGTGTGTCTCTCTGTGCTTGTGGGACTTTTTTCAGCTGTCCATTCTGCTTTTCCAATTTTTCTATTTAAGTTATTACTATTGTGCTAAGTCATAGCATTTGTGCTGCTTTTCAGTATTTGTGCTAAATACAGCATTTCTGCTAAATCATACTATTTCTGCTATTTTATAGGATTTGTACTTAATATAATATTTCTGCTTAATTATAGTATTTCTGCCATTTTATAGTATTTGTGCTAAAACATAGTGTTTCTACTAAATGCAGTATTTCTGGGCAATCATTGTATTTCTATATATTTCTGCCAGGTCCCCAGGGAGTCAGTCCTCTGTAAGGACTGTAATATTCAAATTTACCTATCAGGACCTGGACGGCTTCCCAGCCAGCCAATCATATCTGAGGCCTGGCACATTCAAATTTGCATATTGGGGCATTCATGGCTTCCCAGCCAGCCAATCATATCTGAGTCCTGGCACATTCAAATTTGCATATTGGGACCTTCATGGCTTCCCAGCCAGCCAATCATATCTGGGTCCTGGCACATTTAAATTTGCATATTGTTGCCTTCATGGCTTCCCAGCCAGCCAATCATATCTGAGTCCTGGCACATTTAAATTTGCATATTGGGACCTCCGTGGCTTCTAAGCCCACCAATCATCTATGTCATATATCTCTAATATTTCATATTTGTATTTTAAATGGTCAACATTTCAAGATTCCCCCATGTCTTCTGAACAAAACGGTCTCAGAATGACTGTTTTAGCCCCTCACGGTTAGGAATTTATGGCTGTTTGTTTGAGGGGAGTCCTCACTATGAGAAATAGACTGCAAAATCCTGTCTCTCTCTGTGCTGCATGTGTAAAAGCCTGCACTTGGTGCACCAGTTTTGGCGGGAAAAAACACACAACCTCTCTGATTGGTGGATTCAAATTGAGAAGCTCACAGCTGTTTGACTGACCTAGAAACATGCTGTTAACAGCCCCTGTTCACTTGCTGCTGCTGCTGCTGCTGTGTGTGTGTGTGTGTGTGTGTGTGTGTGTGTGTGTGTGTGTGTGTGAGAGAGACAGAGAGAGAGAGAGAGAGGGCGAGAGAGAGTTTTTATGGGAGCATCTTATTGTATGATTTAAATTCAATATATTTAGACTGGTTGACTGAATTTGATCCTGTGTGTGTCTCTCTGTGCTTGTGGGACTTTTTTCAGCTGTCCATTCTGCTTTTCCAATTTTTCTATTTAAGTTATTACTATTGTACTAAGTCATAGCATTTGTGCTGCTTTTCAGTATTTGTGCTAAATACAGCATTTCTGCTAAATCATACTATTTCTGCTATTTTATAAGATTTGTACTTAATATAATATTTCTGCTTAATTATAGTATTTGTGCTAAAACATAGTATTTCTACTAAATGCAGTATTTCTGGGTAATCATTGTATTTCTATGTATTTCTGCCAGGTCCCCAGGGAGTCAGTCCTCTGTAATTACTGTAATATTCAAATTTACCTATCAGGACCTGGACGGCTTCCCAGCCAGCCAATCATATCTGAGGCCTGTTACATTCAAATTTGCATATTGGGGCATTCATGGCTTCCCAGCCAGCCAATCATATCTGAGTCCTGGCACATTCAAATTTGCATATTGGGACCTTCATGGCTTCCCAGCCAACCAATCATATCTGAGTCCTGGCACATTTAAATTTGCATATTGGGACCTTCGTGGCTTCTAAGCCCACCAATCATCTATGTCATATATCTCTAATATTTCATATTTGTATTTTAAATGGTCAACATTTCAAGATTCCCCCATGTCTTCTGAACAAAACGGTCTCAAAATGACTGTTTTAGCCCCTACGGTTAGGAATTTATGGCTGTTTGTTTGAGGGGAGTCCTCACTATGAGAAATAGACTGCAAAAATCCTGTGTCTCTCTGTGCTGCATGTGTAAAAGCCTGCACTTGGTGCACCAGTTTTGACGGGAAAAAGCACACAACCTCTCTGATTGGTGGATTCAAATTGAGAAGCTCACAGCTGTTTGACTGACCTAGAAACATGCTGTTAACAGCCCCTGTTCACTTTCTGCTGCTGCTGCTGTGTGTGTGTGTGTGTGTGTGTGTGTGTGTGTGTGAGAGAGAGAGAGAGAGAGAGAGAGAGAGAGAACGAAAGACACACACAAAGACCTTTTTTAGGGCAGCATCTCATTGGTCGATAAAAATATAATATATTCAGACTGGTTGACTGGCATAGACCCTGTTTGTGTGTGTCTCTCACTGTACATTTGTGTATCCATATTTGATTTTCTGTGTATTTGGTGATTTGTGTATCCATATTTGAGTTTGTGTATCTGTTGGCTTTTCTTAGTTTTTTTTTCTAAATGAATTTTTATTTTATTTTTTCACAGGTGAACAAAAATTAGTTTTGAGCGAACTTAACCATGTTCCTTTTTATTCAGCTTATCATTTTACCTTTACAATATTTTCACTTAAGTTATTACTATTCTGCTCAATCATATTATCTGTTCTAAATCATTGTTATTAAGCTATATTGTAGGATTTCAGCTAAATCATAGTATTTCTACTATATTATATTTTACTTTCTAAATATAGCATTTCTGCAATAGAATAGTGTTTCTGCTATATTATAATATTTGTGCTAAACTGGAGTATTTTTGCTAAAACATAGTATTTATATAAAATTACAATATTCATAGTATATTACAGTGTCTCTGGTAAATCACAGCATTTCTGCTATGTTGTACTGTTTTTCTAAATCATAGTATTTCTGCAATGTTTAAGAATGTTTGGCTAAATATATTCTTTCTGTTATCTTATACTATTTCTCCTAAATTCTTGTATTTTTGAGAAGTTATCGTGTTTCTGGTAAGTTACAATATTTCTGCTAAGTTCTGCTATGCTATTGTATTTCTGCCAAGTATTATGTTTCCTCTAAGATATTGCAGTTCTGCTAAGTTACTACATTTTAGCAAAGTTCCTTTGCTTCTGCAAAGTTTTTACAATTTCTGCAACTTCTCAGCTTTTTCAGCTAGTTTCAGCAGAAAGCTTCAGCTTTAAAGCATCCACACTGCATTTTCGCAGGAAATGCAAATTTTTCTAGTTGTGTGGATGCTTTAAGGCATCCACACTATTGAGTTCCTGTTTCTCTTTATTCTTTATTATTATTCTACTTTATTATTATTATTCTAGTTGCCACTTTTGCGCTTTATTTGGCACTTAACTACTTCCACAATTTTCAGCCGATTTTCACCGTTCAAATTTTAAACTATTCTGCTATTTCTGCTAATGATGGCAATGACTTTTGGTATTTTTAACTTTTATACTTTTTAAAATATTAAGCTTTTTTCCTTTAATTTGTCCCATTGAAATGAATGGGAAACTTCCACAATTCTGCTAAAACTTGCTTGTTTTTGAAACTTAACTACTTTTTCCTACTTTCACGTAGAACAACCATTCAAACTTTAAAATGTTCACAAATTATTGGGCTATTCATGAATGATTCAGCTTTTTCATATCTGTTACAGTTTTACTTTTATCCCTCTTAAAGTTTTGAGTTGCAAAATTGTGATTTTTCAGAAAATACATGCGTTGTTATGGTTGCTATGCACTTGGCTTCCAGTGTGCCACTGTAGGTTTCGCAGATCTTCTCTTCATGTCCGAACAACTTCTTGCTACTTGCTCAATTTTCACTCAACTTCCACAAATTATACATCAAAACGTAGACATTTTTGCTGGCTTTCCGAAAATGTCACCATCATTGTTGTGAGATTTATAGAATTTTGGCAAATCTCCTCAGACCAACACGAAGTGTGAAAACTCTCCATAGAAAGTCAATGGAGACTTTGTTCAAAATCACCGCTTGATTTCTGTAATGAGAGGCATATTCGAATCGTCATATCTCCTTAACGAAGCGAAGTTAAGACATGAGGCTTGTGCCAATATATCTTCAGACACTCCTGATGCTCACAATTCAAGAATTTTTTTCTCATCTATTACCATTTGGCCATGAATTGGGTTTGTTTAAGGGTAGGAAATTTGTCCCTCGCTCAGATTTCTTCAGATTTCAAACTCTGGAAATGAGGCACTTTTTCTCTCGTCATATCTTTTGATGGATTTCCACAGAGACCTGAAAATTTCCATGATTGTTCACCAAAGCCTGCTGTCTCTTACGGTGAAAGAATTATATCAATACTCCAAAGAGATTTAGAGTTAGAAAGCGTTGTTTGAGGGCAAGCCAAGGCAGTTTTCGCTTGCCTATACTCAGTTATGGTGCATTAGAAGTCAAATATCTTCAATAATTCATATTTTAATGATAAAGTGTCAACACTTTAAGATTCCCCATCTCTTCTGAACAAAACGGTGTATGAATGACCGTTCTAGCCCCCTACGGTTAGGAAATTATGGTCATTTGTTTGAGGGGAGTCGTCATTATGAGAAATAGACTGCAAAGTCCTGTCTCTCTGTGCTGCGTGCACCTGTTTTGGCGGGAAAAAGTGCACAGGCTCTCTGATTGGTGGATTCAAATTCAGCAGCTCCCAGGCTGCTTGACTGAGCTAGAAACTTACTTCTCTCTCCTGTGTGTGTGTGTGTGTGTGTGTGTGTGTGTGTGTGTGTGTGTGTGTGTGTGTGTTTGTGTGTGTGTGTGTGTGTTGTGTGTGTGTGTGTGTGTGTGTGTGTGTGTGTGTGACAGAGAGAGAGAGAGACAGAGAGAGAGAGAGAGAGAGAGAGAGAGAGAGAGAGAGAGAAAGCCTTTTATGGGATGATCTCATTGTAAGATTCAAATTCAATATATTTAGACTGGTTGACTGAATTGGATCTGTGTGTGTGTGTGTGTGTGTGTGTGTGTGTGTGTGTGATTTAAATTCAATATAGTTAGACTGGTTGACTGAATTTGATCCTGTGTGTCTGTCTGTGCATGTGTGTTACCATATGTGTACATATTTGTGGTTGTATGACTGTTATACTTTTTTTTTTGCTTTTTTTTTTTTTCATTTAACAATTACATTTGAGGGACCCTTAGCATGTTCAGGATTTTTTCAGCTGTCCATTTTGCTTTTCCAATTTTTCTATTTAGATTATTACTATTGTGCTAAGTCATAGCATTTCTGCTGCTTTCAGTATTTGTGCTAAATACAGCATTTCTGTAAATCATACTATTTCTTCTATTTCATCAGATTTGTGCTAAATATAGTGTTTCTGCTACAAAATAGTATTTCTGCCAAATATAGTATTTTTGATTAATTATAGTTTTTCTACCAAATCATAGTACAGTTTTACTGCTTTTTATATGGCTTCTAAGACAACCAATCATATCCGAGGGCTTGCACATTCAGATTTGCATATTGTTGCCTTCATGGCTTCCCAGACAGCCAATCATATCTTAGGCCTTGCACATTCAAATTTGCATATTGGGGCAATCATGGCTTCTAAGACAACCAATCATCTATGTCCTATATCTATGATGTTTCATATTTTTATTTTAAATGGTCAACATTTCAAGGTTCTCCCATGTCTTCTGAACACAACGGTCTAAGAATGACCGTTGTAGCCCCTCTGGTTAGGAATTTATGGCTGTTTGTTTGAGGGGAGTCCTCACTATGAGAAATAGACTGCAAAATCCTGTCTCTCTCTGTGCTGTAAAAGCCTGCACTTGGTGCACCAGTTTTGGCAGGAAAAAGCACACAGCCCTCTGATTGGTGGATTCAAATTGAGAATCTCACAGCTGTTTGACTGACCTAGAAACATGCTGTTAACAGCCCTTGTTCACTTGCCGATGCTATGTGTGTGTGTGTGCTCGCATGTGTGTGTGAGCCTGAGTGTGTGTGTGAGTGTTTGAGTGTGTGTGTGTGTGTGTGAGAGAGAGAGAGAGAGAGAGAGAGAGAGAAAGACACACAAAGCCCTTTTAGGGCAGCATCTCATTGTTGGATAAAAATATAATATATTCAGACTGGTTGACTGGCATAGACCTTGTGTGTGTGTCTCTCTCTGTACATTTGTGTATCCATATTTGATTTTGTGTGTATTTGTTGATTTGTGTATCCATATTTAATTTTGTGTGTATCTGTTGGCTGTTCTTATTTGTATTTCTAAATGTATTTTTATTTTATTTTTTCACAGGTGAACAAAAATTAGTTTTGAGCAAACTTAACCATGTTCCTTTTATTCAGCTTGTCATTTTACCTTTCCAATATTTTCACTTAAGTTATTACTATTCCCTGCTCAATCATAGTATCTGTTCTAAATCATTGTTATTCAGCTATATTGTAGGATTTCTGCTAAATCATAGTATTTCTACTATATTATATTTTTCTTTCTAAATATATCATTTCTGCTATAGAGTAGTATTTCTGTAATGTTTAAGAATGTTTGGCTAAATATATTCTTTCTGTTATCTTATACTATTTCTCCGAAATTCTTGTATTTTTGTTATCGTGTTTCTGGTAAGTTACAATATTTCTGCTAAGTTCTGCTATGCTATTGTATTTCTGCCAAGTATTATGTTTCCTCTAAGATATTGCAGTTCTGCTAAGTTACTACATTTTAGCAACGTTCCTTTGCTTCCGCAAAGTTTTTACAATTTCTGCAACTTTTCAGCTTTTTCAGCTAGTTTCAGCTGACAGCTTCAGCGTTCCAGCATCCACACTGCATTTTCGCAGGAAATGCAAATTTTTCTAGTTCTACTTTATTATTATACTTTATTATTATTATTCTAGTTGCCACTTTTGCACTTTTTTTGGCACTTAACTACTTCCACAATTTTCAGCCGATTTTCACCGTTCAAATTTTAAACTATTCTGCTATTTCTGCTAATGATGGCAATGACTTTTGGTATTTTTAACTATTATACTTTTTAAAATATTAAGCTTTTTTCCTTTAATTTGTCCCATTGAAATGAATGGGAAACTTCCACAATTCTGCTAAAACTTGCTTGTTTTTGAAACTTAACTACTTTCTCATACTTTTGCCTAGAACAACCATTCAAATTTTAAAATGTTCACAAATTATTGGGCTATTCATGAATGATTCAGCTTTTTCATATCTGTTACCGTTTTCATCTTATCCCTCTTTAAGTTTTGAGTTTCATTTTTGTGATTTTTCACAAAATACATGCGTTGTTATGGTTGCTATGCACTTGGCTTTCAGTGTGCCACTGAAAGTTTTGCAGTCTTCTCTTCATGTCCGAACAACTTCTTGTTACTTGCTCAATCTTCACTCCACTTCCACAATTTATACATCAACACGTAGGTATTTTTGCTGGCTTTCAGAAAATGTTACTATCATTGTTGTGGAATTTATAGAATTTTGGCAAATCTCCTCAGACCAACACAAAGTCTGAAAACTCTCCATAGAAAGTCAATGGAGAGTTTGTTCAAAATCAGCGCTGGAATTCTCTAATGAGAGGCATTTTCGAATCGTCATATCTCCTTAACGAAGCGAAGTTAAGACATGAGGCTTGTGCCAATATATCTTCAGACACTCCTGACGCTCACAATTCAAGAATTTCTTTCTCATCTATTACCATTTGGCCATGAATTGGGTTTGTTTGAGGGTAGGAAATTTGTCCCTCGCTCAGATTTCTTCAGATTTCAAACTCTGGAAATGAGGCACTTTTTCTCTCGTCATATCTTTTGATGGATTTCCACAGAGACCTGAAAATTTCCATGACTGTTCACCAAAGCCTGCTGTCTCTTACGGTGAAAGAATGATATCAATACTCCAAATAGATTTAGAGTTAGAAAGCGTTGTTTGAGGGCAAGCCAAGGCAGTTTTCGCTTGCCTCTACTCAGTTATGGTGCATTAGAAGTCAAATATCTTCAATAATTCATATTTTAATGATAAAGTGTCAACACTTTAAGATTCCCCCATCTCTTCTGAACAAAACGGTGTAAGAATGACCGTTCTAGCCCCTATGGTTAGGAAATTATGGTCATTTGTTTGAGGGAGTCGTCATTATGAGAAATAGACTGCAAAAGTCCTGTGTCCCTCTGTGCTGCGTGCACCTGTTTTGGCGGGAAAAAGTGCACAGGCTCTCTGATTGGTGGATTCAAATTCAGCAGCTCCCAGGCTGCTTGACTGAGCTAGAAACTTACTTCTCTCTCCCTGTGTCTGTGTGTGTGTTTGTGTGTGTGTGTGTGTGTGTGTGTGTGTGTGTGTGTGTGTGTGTAACAGTAGACAGAGAGAGAGAGAGAGAGAGAGAGAAAGCCTTTTTATGGGATGATCTCATTGTAAGATTCAAATTCAATATATTTAGACTGGTTGACTGAACTGGATCTTGTGTGTGTGTGTGTGTGTGTGTGTGTGTGTGTGTGTGTGTGTGTGTGTGTGTGTGTGACAGAGAGAGAGGGAGAAAGAGAGAGAGAAAGCCTTTTATGGGATGATCTCATTGTAAGATTCAAATTCAATATATTTAAACTGGTTGACTGAATTGGATCTTGTGTGTGTGTGTGTGTGTGTGTGTGTGTGTGTGTGTGTGTGACAGAGAGAGAGAGGAGAGAGAGAGAGAAAGCCTTTTTATGGGATGATCTCATTGTTAGATTCAAATTCAATATATTTAGACTGGTTGACTGAATTGGATCTGTGTGTGTGTGTGTGTGTGTGTGTGTGTGTGTGTGTGTGTGTGTGTGTGTGTGTGTGAGAGAGAGAGAGAGAGAGAGAGACAGAAAGCCTTTTATGGGATGATCTCATTGTAAGATTCAAATTCAATATATTTAGACTGGTTGACTGAATTGCATCTGTGTGTGTGTGTGTGTGTGTGTGTGTGTGTGTGACAGAGAGAGAGAGAGAGAGAGAGAGAGAAAGCCTTTTTATGGGATGATCTCATTGTAAGATTCAAATTCAATATATTTAGACTGGTTGACTGAATTGGATCTTGTGTGTGTGTGTGTGTGTGTGTGTGTGTGTGTGTGTGTGACAGAGAGAGAGAGAGAGAGAGAGAGAGAGAGAAAGCCTTTTTATGGGATGATCTCATTGTAAGATTCAAATTCAATATATTTAGACTGGTTGACTGAAGTGCATCTTGTGTGTGTGTGTGTGTGTGTGTGACAGAGAGAGAGAGAGAGAGAAAGCCTTTTATGGGATGATCTCATTGTAAGATTCAAATTCAATATATTTAGACTTGTTGACTGAATTGGATCGTGTGTGTGTGTGTGTGTGTGTGTGTGTGTGTGTGTGTGTGTGAGAGAGAGAGAGAGAGAGAGAGAGAGAAAGCCTTTTTATGGGATGATCTCATTGTTAGATTCAAATTCAATATATTTAGACTGGTTGACTGAATTGGATGTGTGTGTGTGTGTGTGTGTGTGTGACAGAGAGAGAGAGGAGAGAGAGAAAGCCTTTTTATGGGATGATCTCATTGTTAGATTCAAATTCAATATATTTAGACTGGTTGACTGAATTGGATCGTGTGTGTGTGTGTGTGTGTGTGTGTGTGTGTGTGTGAGAGAGAGAGAGAGAGAGAGAGAAAGCCTTTTATGGGACGATCTCATTGTAAGATTCAAATTCAATATATTTAGACTGGCTGACTGAATTGGATCGTGTGTGTGTGTGTGTGTGTGTGTGTGTGTGTGTGTGTGTGTGTGTGTGTGTGTGTGTGTGTGACAGAGAGAGAGAGGGAGAGAGAGAGAAAGCCTTTTTATGGGACGATCTCATTGTAAGATTCAAATTCAATATATTTAGACTGGCTGACTGAATTGGATCTTGTGTGTGTGTGAGTGTGTGTGTGTGTGTGTGTGTGTGTGTGACAGAGAGAGAGAGAGAGAGAGAGAGAGAGAAAGCCTTTTATGGGATGATCTCATTGTAAGATTCAAATTCAATATATTTAGACTGGTTGACTGAATTGGATGTGTGTGTGTGTGTGTGTGTGTGTGTGTGTGTGTGACACAGAGAGAGAGAGAGAGAGAGAGAGAGAGAGAGAGAAAGCCTTTTATGGGATGATCTCATTGTAAGATTCAAAATCAATATATTTAGACTGGTTGACTGAATTGGATCTTGTGTGTGTGTGTGTGTGTGTGTGTGTGTGTGTGTGTGTGTGTGTGTGACAGAGAGGGAGAGAGAGAGAGAGAGAGAGAGAGAGAGAAAGCCTTTTTATGGGATGATCTCATTGTAAGATTTAAATTCAATATATTTAGACTGGTTGACTGAATTGGATCGTGTGTGTGTGTGTGTGAGAGAGAGAGAGAGAGAGAGAGAGAGAGAGAGAGAGAGAGAGAGAGAAAGCCTTTTTATGGGATGATCTCATTGTAAGATTCAAAATCAATATATTTAGACTGGTTGACTGAATTGGATCTTGTGTGTGTGTGTGACAGAGAGAGAGAGAGAGAGAGAGAAAGCCTTTTTATGGGATGATCTCATTGTAAGATTTAAATTCAATATATTTAGACTGGTTGACTGAATTTGATCCTGTGTGTGTCTGTCTGTGCATGTGTGTTACCATATGTGTACATATATGTGGTTGTGTGACTGTTATACTTTTTTTTGCTGGTTTTTTTCTCATTTAACAATTACATTTGAGGGACCCTTAGCATGTTCAGCATTTTTTCAGCTGTCCATTTTGCTTTTCCAATTTTTCTATTTAGGTTATTACTATTGTGCTAAGTCATAGCATTTCTGCTGCTTTCCAGTATTTGTGCTAAATACAGCATTTCTCCTAAATCATACTATTTCTTCTATTTCATCAGATTTGTGCTAAATATAGTGTTTCTGCTACAGCATAGTATTTCTGCCAAATATAGTATTTTTG
>NW_024108837.1:0-16005 GCF_013358895.1 Oreochromis aureus
ATTAAATGAGTATGCCCCTGTCGCGACGTTTGAAGATGTTACTCCTTCCTCAGGCGAGGGCATACTGAAGAGCTGTGTTTGAAGCTCCTATTTATACTCTCTCCTCTGATCCCGCCTCCTTTGGCTTTTTTTTCGGCTTTCTTTTAAATTTCTTTTCAGCTTTTTTTTTTTCCAATTCCATGAGACTTTTTGGCTCTAATCTTTCCCTTTCTTCTTCCTCTCTTCATTTTCAGTCTTTTCCTCTTTTCCTTTGACTTTTCCCTTTTCATCATCCTTTTCTTCCCTTCTCTTGACCTCTGCCCTTTACCCTTCCTTTTGGCCTACATCTGTCCCTTTCTCTTCCAATTGTTTAGGCTACTATGAATGCCGACTTGGCTTTCTCTGAAACTCTCAACCCTGCTTGGGAGGACTCAACCCTACTTGGGGAGTAAATAATTTAGAAAAGCGATGTGACTGTGGGTTAGGCTTTAGGTTTCAGCTTAGGGTTAGGATTACTTGGGCTTCAGAGCTAGTACTGGGTTAAGGTTTAAGATTTAATTTCCAAAAAATGAAGTGGGAGTGGGACTTTCCAAAATTGTAAAATTGTTAGGGCCAGATTAGATCAGGGGTAGGTAAAATAGGGCTAAATTCAATTAGGGTTTGATTAATTTTAGATAAACAAATTGGTTAAGGTTAGGATTATGATTTGGGTAGGGCATAGATGCTAGATTGAGCTTTAGCTAGGAGTGAGACCCATAGACCAACCGGAGCGAGGCGCTGGCTGGTTAGGGTTGAAGAAAAGAACCTGCCCCTCCCGAAGGAGGAACAGAGCGTGCAGGCCATCGACCCCGATGGTCCGCAGCCTCACATCCCTCTACCTCCATAATTGTTTTTAATTTTCCAGGTAAGTATTTCTTTTGCAGGTTTTTTCCTTTTAGGTAAGTATTTTTTACTTTTTTACAGGTAAGTATTTCTTTTTACAGGGTGTGCTTTTTCGTATCCGTAACTTTGGCTGAATTCAATAAAGACTTTTAATTCCAATTTGTTTTCTGTGTTTTTGTTCAAATTTAGTTTTCAGTAATCTCCAATTTGAGTTTTTAAGGAAAATCAATACAACATGAATTAAAATATGAAATAAAATCCCCAAAATAACAAACTAAAATAACAAACTAACATAAAGATGAAAAATTAAATGAGTATGCCCCTGTCATGACGTTTGAAGATGTTACTCCTTCCTCAGGCGAGGGCATACTGAAGAGCTGTGTTTGAAGCTCCTATTTATACTCTCTCCTCTGATCCCGCCTCCTTTGGCTTTTTTCGGCTTTCTTTTAAATTTCTTTTCAGCTTTTTGCTTTTTTCCAATTCCGCCAGACTTTTTGGCTCTAATCTTTCCCTTTCTTCTTCCTCTCTTCATTTTCAGTCTTTTCCTCTTTTCCTTTGACTTTTCCCTTTTCATCATCCTTTTCTTCCCTTCTCTTGACCTCTGCCCTTTACCCTTCCTTTTGGCCTACATCTGTCCCTTTCTCTTCCAATTGTTTAGGCTACTATGAATGCCGACTTGGCTTTCTCTGAAACTCTCAACCCTGCTTGGGGAGGACTCAACCCTACTTGGGGAGTAAATAATTTAGAAAAGCGATGTGACTGTGGGTTAGGCTTTAGGTTTCAGCTTAGGGTTAGGATTACTTGGGCTTCAGAGCTAGTACTGGGTTAAGGTTTAAGATTTAATTTCCAAAAATGAAGTGGGAGTGGGACTTTCCAAAATTGTAAAATTGTTAGGGCCAGATTAGATCAGGGGGTAGGTAAAATAGGGCTAAATTCCAATTAGGGTTTGATTAATTTTAGATAAACAAATTGGTTAAGGTTAGGATTATGATTTGGGTAGGGCATAGATGCTAGATTGAGCTTTAGCTAGGAGTGAGACCCATAGACCAACCGGAGCGAGGCGCTGGCTGGTTAGGGTTGAAGAAAAGAACCTGCCCCTCCCGAAGGAGGAACAGAGCGTGCACGGGCCATCGACCCCCGATGGTCCGCAGCCTCACATCCCTCTACCTCCATAATTGTTTTTTAATTTTCCAGGTAAGTATTTCTTTTGCAGGTTTTTTCCTTTTAGGTAAGTATTTTTTTTACTTTTTTTACAGGTAAGTATTTCTTTTTTACAGGGTGTGCTTTTTCGTATCCGTAACTTTGGCTGAATTCCAATAAAGACTTTTAATTCCAATTTGTTTTCTGTGTTTTTTGTTCAAATTTAGTTTTCAGTAATCTCCAATTTGAGTTTTTAAGGAAAATCAATACAACATGAATTAAAATATGAAATAAAATCCCCAAAATAACAAACTAAAATAACAAACTAACATAAAGATGAAAAATTAAATGAGTATGCCCCTGTCGCGACGTTTGAAGATGTTACTCCTTCCTCAGGCGAGGGCATACTGAAGAGCTGTGTTTGAAGCTCCTATTTATACTCTCTCCTCTGATCCGCCTCCTTTGGCTTTTTTTTTCGGCTTTCTTTTAAATTTCTTTTCAGCTTTTTGCTTTTTTCCAATTCATGAACTTTTTGGCTCTAATCTTCCCTTTCTTCTTCCTCTCTTCATTTTCAGTCTTTTCCTCTTTTCCTTTGACTTTTCCCTTTTCATCATCCTTTTCTTCCCTTCTCTTGACCTCTGCCCTTTACCCTTCCTTTTGGCCTACATCTGTCCCTTTCTCTTCCAATTGTTTAGGCTACTATGAATGCCGACTTGGCTTTCTACTGAAACTCTCAACCCTGCTTGGGAGGACTCAACCCTACTTGGGAGTAAATAATTTAGAAAAGCGATGTGACTGTGGGTTAGGCTTTAGGTTTCAGCTTAGGGTTAGGATTACTTGGGCTTCAGAGCTAGTACTGGGTTAAGGTTTAAGATTTAATTTCCAAAAATGAAGTGGGAGTGGGACTTTCCAAAATTGTAAAATTGTTAGGGCCAGATTAGATCAGGGGTAGGTAAAATAGGGCTAAAATTCAATTAGGGTTTGATTAATTTTAGATAAACAAATTGGTTAAGGTTAGGATTATGATTTGGGTAGGGCATAGATGCTAGATTGAGCTTTAGCTAGGAGTGAGACCCATAGACCAACCGGAGCGAGGCGCTGGCTGGTTAGGGTTGAAGAAAAGAACCTGCCCCTCCCGAAGGAGGAACAGAGCGTGCACGGGCCATCGACCCCGATGGTCCGCAGCCTCACATCCCTCTACCTCCATAATTGTTTTTAATTTTCCAGGTAAGTATTTCTTTTGCAGGTTTTTTCCTTTTAGGTAAGTATTTTTTTACTTTTTTACAGGTAAGTATTTCTTTTTTTACAGGGTGTGCTTTTTTTTCGTATCCGTAACTTTGGCTGAATTCAATAAAGACTTTTAATTCCAATTTGTTTTCTGTGTTTTTGTTCAAATTTAGTTTTCAGTAATCTCCAATTTGAGTTTTAAGGAAAATCAATACAACATGAATTAAAATATGAAATAAAATCCCCAAAATAACAAACTAAAATAACAAACTAACATAAAGATGAAAAATTAAATGAGTATGCCCCTGTCGCGACGTTTGAAGATGTTACTCCTTCCTCAGGCGAGGGCATACTGAAGAGCTGTGTTTGAAGCTCCTATTTATACTCTCTCCTCTGATCCCGCCTCCTTTGGCTTTTTTTCGGCTTTCTTTTAAATTTCTTTTCAGCTTTTTGCTTTTTTCCAATTCCGCCAGACTTTTTGGCTCTAATCTTTCCCTTTCTTCTTCCTCTCTTCATTTTCAGTCTTTTCCTCTTTTCCTTTGACTTTTCCCTTTTCATCATCCTTTTCTTCCCTTCTCTTGACCTCTGCCCTTTACCCTTCCTTTTGGCCTACATCTGTCCCTTTCTCTTCCAATTGTTTAGGCTACTATGAATGCCGACTTGGCTTTCTACGAAACTCTCAACCCTGCTTGGGAGGACTCAACCCTACTTGGGAGTAAATAATTTAGAAAAGCGATGTGACTGTGGGTTAGGCTTTAGGTTTCAGCTTAGGGTTAGGATTACTTGGGCTTCAGAGCTAGTACTGGGTTAAGGTTTAAGATTTAATTTCCAAAAATGAAGTGGGAGTGGGACTTTCCAAAATTGTAAAATTGTTAGGGCCAGATTAGATCAGGGGTAGGTAAAATAGGGCTAAATTCAATTAGGGTTTGATTAATTTTAGATAAACAAATTGGTTAAGGTTAGGATTATGATTTGGGTAGGGCATAGATGCTAGATTGAGCTTTAGCTAGGAGTGAGACCCATAGACCAACCGGAGCGAGGCGCTGGCTGGTTAGGGTTGAAGAAAAGAACCTGCCCCTCCCGAAGGAGGAACAGGCGTGCACGGGCCATCGACCCCGATGGTCCGCAGCCTCACATCCCTCTACCTCCATAATTGTTTTTAATTTTCCAGGTAAGTATTTCTTTTGCAGGTTTTTTCCTTTTAGGTAAGTATTTTTTTACTTTTTTTACAGGTAAGTATTTCTTTTTACAGGGTGTGCTTTTTCGTATCCGTAACTTTGGCTGAATTCAATAAAGACTTTTAATTCCAATTTGTTTTCTGTGTTTTTGTTCAAATTTAGTTTTCAGTAATCTCCAATTTGAGTTTTAAGGAAAATCAATACAACATGAATTAAAATATGAAATAAAATCCCCAAAATAACAAACTAAAATAACAAACTAACATAAAGATGAAAAATTAAATGAGTATGCCCCTGTCGCGACGTTTGAAGATGTTACTCCTTCCTCAGGCGAGGGCATACTGAAGAGCTGTGTTTGAAGCTCCTATTTATACTCTCTCCTCTGATCCCGCCTCCTTTGGCTTTTTTTCGGCTTTCTTTTAAATTTCTTTTCAGCTTTTTGCTTTTTTCCAATTCCGCCAGACTTTTTGGCTCTAATCTTTCCCTTTCTTCTTCCTCTCTTCATTTTCAGTCTTTTCCTCTTTTCCTTTGACTTTTCCCTTTTCATCATCCTTTTCTTCCCTTCTCTTGACCTCTGCCCTTTACCCTTCCTTTTGGCCTACATCTGTCCCTTTCTCTTCCAATTGTTTAGGCTACTATGAATGCCGACTTGGCTTTCTCTGAAACTCTCAACCCTGCTTGGGAGGACTCAACCCTACTTGGGAGTAAATAATTTAGAAAGGCGATGTGACTGTGGGTTAGGCTTTAGGTTTCAGCTTAGGGTTAGGATTACTTGGGCTTCAGAGCTAGTACTGGGTTAAGGTTTAAGATTTAATTTCAAAAATGAAGTGGGAGTGGGACTTTCCAAAATTGTAAAATTGTTAGGGCCAGATTAGATCAGGGGTAGGTAAAATAGGGCTAAATTCAATTAGGGTTTGATTAATTTTAGATAAACAAATTGGTTAAGGTTAGGATTATGATTTGGGTAGGGCATAGATGCTAGATTGAGCTTTAGCTAGGAGTGAGACCCATAGACCAACCGGAGCGAGGCGCTGGCTGGTTAGGGTTGAAGAAAAGAACCTGCCCCTCCCGAAGGAGGAACAGGCGTGCACGGGCCATCGACCCCGATGGTCCGCAGCCTCACATCCCTCTACCTCCATAATTGTTTTTAATTTTCCAGGTAAGTATTTCTT
Source organism: Oreochromis aureus (assembly GCF_013358895.1). NCBI lineage: Eukaryota > Metazoa > Chordata > Actinopteri > Cichliformes > Cichlidae > Oreochromis > Oreochromis aureus. The sequence continues at coordinate 5,579 of NW_024108837.1, forward strand.
TTGCAGGTTTTTTCCTTTTAGGTAAGTATTTTTTTACTTTTTTACAGGTAAGTATTTCTTTTTTTTACAGGGTGTGCTTTTTTCGTATCCGTAACTTTGGCTGAATTCAATAAAGACTTTTAATTCCAATTTGTTTTCTGTGTTTTTGTTCAAATTTAGTTTTCAGTAATCTCCAATTTGAGTTTTTAAGGAAAATCAATACAACATGAATTAAAATATGAAATAAAATCCCCAAAATAACAAACTAAAATAACAAACTAACATAAAGATGAAAAATTAAATGAGTATGCCCCTGTCATGACGTTTGAAGATGTTACTCCTTCCTCAGGCGAGGGCATACTGAAGAGCTGTGTTTGAAGCTCCTATTTATACTCTCTCCTCTGATCCCGCCTCCTTTGGCTTTTTTTCGGCTTTCTTTTAAATTTCTTTTCAGCTTTTTTTTTTTTCCAATTCCGCCAGACTTTTTGGCTCTAATCTTTCCCTTTCTTCTTCCTCTCTTCATTTTCAGTCTTTTCCTCTTTTCCTTTGACTTTTCCCTTTTCATCATCCTTTTCTTCCCTTCTCTTGACCTCTGCCCTTTACCCTTCCTTTTGGCCTACATCTGTCCCTTTCTCTTCCAATTGTTTAGGCTACTATGAATGCCGACTTGGCTTTCTACTGAAACTCTCAACCCTGCTTGGGAGGACTCAACCCTACTTGGGAGTAAATAATTTAGAAAAGCGATGTGACTGTGGGTTAGGCTTTAGGTTTCAGCTTAGGGTTAGGATTACTTGGGCTTCAGAGCTAGTACTGGGTTAAGGTTTAAGATTTAATTTCCAAAAATGAAGTGGGAGTGGGACTTTCCAAAATTGTAAAATTGTTAGGGCCAGATTAGATCAGGGGTAGGTAAAATAGGGCTAAATTCAATTAGGGTTTGATTAATTTTAGATAAACAAATTGGTTAAGGTTAGGATTATGATTTGGGTAGGGCATAGATGCTAGATTGAGCTTTAGCTAGGAGTGAGACCCATAGACCAACCGGAGCGAGGCGCTGGCTGGTTAGGGTTGAAGAAAAGAACCTGCCCCTCCCGAAGGAGGAACAGGCGTGCACGGGCCATCGACCCCGATGGTCCGCAGCCTCATCCCTCTACCTCCATAATTGTTTTTAATTTTCCAGGTAAGTATTTCTTTTGCAGGTTTTTTCCTTTTAGGTAAGTATTTTTTTACTTTTTTACAGGTAAGTATTTCTTTTTACAGGGTGTGCTTTTTCGTATCCGTAACTTTGGCTGAATTCAATAAAGACTTTTAATTCCAATTTGTTTTCTGTGTTTTTGTTCAAATTTAGTTTTCAGTAATCTCCAATTTGAGTTTTTAAGGAAAATCAATACAACATGAATTAAAATATGAAATAAAATCCCCAAAATAACAAACTAAAATAACAAACTAACATAAAGATGAAAAATTAAATGAGTATGCCCCTGTCGCGACGTTTGAAGATGTTACTCCTTCCTCAGGCGAGGGCATACTGAAGAGCTGTGTTTGAAGCTCCTATTTATACTCTCTCCTCTGATCCCGCCTCCTTTGGCTTTTTTTTCGGCTTTCTTTTAAATTTCTTTTCAGCTTTTGCTTTTTCCAATTCCGCCAGACTTTTTGGCTCTAATCTTTCCCTTTCTTCTTCCTCTCTTCATTTTCAGTCTTTTCCTCTTTTCCTTTGACTTTTCCCTTTTCATCATCCTTTTCTTCCCTTCTCTTGACCTCTGCCCTTTACCCTTCCTTTTGGCCTACATCTGTCCCTTTCTCTTCCAATTGTTTAGGCTACTATGAATGCCGACTTGGCTTTCTCTGAAACTCTCAACCCTGCTTGGGAGGACTCAACCCTACTTGGGAGTAAATAATTTAGAAAAGCGATGTGACTGTGGGTTAGGCTTTAGGTTTCAGCTTAGGGTTAGGATTACTTGGGCTTCAGAGCTAGTACTGGGTTAAGGTTTAAGATTTAATTTCCAAAAATGAAGTGGGAGTGGGACTTTCCAAAATTGTAAAATTGTTAGGGCCAGATTAGATCAGGGGTAGGTAAAATAGGGCTAAATTCAATTAGGGTTTGATTAATTTTAGATAAACAAATTGGTTAAGGTTAGGATTATGATTTGGGTAGGGCATAGATGCTAGATTGAGCTTTAGCTAGGAGTGAGACCCATAGACCAACCGGAGCGAGGCGCTGGCTGGTTAGGGTTGAAGAAAAGAACCTGCCCCTCCCGAAGGAGGAACAGGCGTGCACGGGCCATCGACCCCGATGGTCCGCAGCCTCACATCCCTCTACCTCCATAATTGTTTTTAATTTTCCAGGTAAGTATTTCTTTTGCAGGTTTTTTCCTTTTAGGTAAGTATTTTTTACTTTTTTTACAGGTAAGTATTTCTTTTTACAGGGTGTGCTTTTTCGTATCCGTAACTTTGGCTGAATTCAATAAAGACTTTTAATTCCAATTTGTTTTCTGTGTTTTTGTTCAAATTTAGTTTTCAGTAATCTCCAATTTGAGTTTTTAAGGAAAATCAATACAACATGAATTAAAATATGAAATAAAATCCCCAAAATAACAAACTAAAATAACAAACTAACATAAAGATGAAAAATTAAATGAGTATGCCCCTGTCGCGACGTTTGAAGATGTTACTCCTTCCTCAGGCGAGGGCATACTGAAGAGCTGTGTTTGAAGCTCCTATTTATACTCTCTCCTCTGATCCCGCCTCCTTTGGCTTTTTTTCGGCTTTCTTTTAAATTTCTTTTCAGCTTTTGCTTTTTCCAATTCCGCCAGACTTTTTGGCTCTAATCTTTCCCTTTCTTCTTCCTCTCTTCATTTTCAGTCTTTTCCTCTTTTCCTTTGACTTTTCCCTTTTCATCATCCTTTTCTTCCCTTCTCTTGACCTCTGCCCTTTACCCTTCCTTTTGGCCTACATCTGTCCCTTTCTCTTCCAATTGTTTAGGCTACTATGAATGCCGACTTGGCTTTCTCTGAAACTCTCAACCCTGCTTGGGAGGACTCAACCCTACTTGGGGAGTAAATAATTTAGAAAGGCGATGTGACTGTGGGTTAGGCTTTAGGTTTCAGCTTAGGGTTAGGATTACTTGGGCTTCAGAGCTAGTACTGGGTTAAGGTTTAAGATTTAATTTCCAAAAATGAAGTGGGAGTGGGACTTTCCAAAATTGTAAAATTGTTAGGGCCAGATTAGATCAGGGGTAGGTAAAATAGGGCTAAATTCAATTAGGGTTTGATTAATTTTAGATAAACAAATTGGTTAAGGTTAGGATTATGATTTGGGTAGGGCATAGATGCTAGATTGAGCTTTAGCTAGGAGTGAGACCCATAGACCAACCGGAGCGAGGCGCTGGCTGGTTAGGGTTGAAGAAAAGAACCTGCCCCTCCCGAAGGAGGAACAGGCGTGCACGGGCCATCGACCCCGATGGTCCGCAGCCTCACATCCCTCTACCTCCATAATTGTTTTTAATTTTCCAGGTAAGTATTTCTTTTGCAGGTTTTTTCCTTTTAGGTAAGTATTTTTTACTTTTTTACAGGTAAGTATTTCTTTTTACAGGGTGTGCTTTTTCGTATCCGTAACTTTGGCTGAATTCAATAAAGACTTTTAATTCCAATTTGTTTTCTGTGTTTTTTGTTCAAATTTAGTTTTCAGTAATCTCCAATTTGAGTTTTTAAGGAAAATCAATACAACATGAATTAAAATATGAAATAAAATCCCCAAAATAACAAACTAAAATAACAAACTAACATAAAGATGAAAAATTAAATGAGTATGCCCCTGTCGCGACGTTTGAAGATGTTACTCCTTCCTCAGGCGAGGGCATACTGAAGAGCTGTGTTTGAAGCTCCTATTTATACTCTCTCCTCTGATCCCGCCTCCTTTGGCTTTTTTTTCGGCTTTCTTTTAAATTTCTTTTCAGCTTTTTGCTTTTTTCCAATTCCGCCAGACTTTTTGGCTCTAATCTTTCCCTTTCTTCTTCCTCTCTTCATTTTCAGTCTTTTCCTCTTTTCCTTTGACTTTCCCTTTTCATCATCCTTTTCTTCCCTTCTCTTGACCTCTGCCTTTACCCTTCCTTTTGGCCTACATCTGTCCCTTTCTCTTCCAATTGTTTAGGCTACTATGAATGCCGACTTGGCTTTCTCTGAAACTCTCAACCCTGCTTGGGAGGACTCAACCCTACTTGGGGAGTAAATAATTTAGAAAGGCGATGTGACTGTGGGTTAGGCTTTAGGTTTCAGCTTAGGGTTAGGATTACTTGGGCTTCAGAGCTAGTACTGGGTTAAGGTTTAAGATTTAATTTCCAAAAATGAAGTGGGAGTGGGACTTTCCAAAATTGTAAAATTGTTAGGGCCAGATTAGATCAGGGGTAGGTAAAATAGGGCTAAATTCAATTAGGGTTTGATTAATTTTAGATAAACAAATTGGTTAAGGTTAGGATTATGATTTGGGTAGGGCATAGATGCTAGATTGAGCTTTAGCTAGGAGTGAGACCCATAGACCAACCGGAGCGAGGCGCTGGCTGGTTAGGGTTGAAGAAAAGAACCTGCCCCTCCCGAAGGAGGAACAGAGCGTGCACGGGCCATCGACCCCGATGGTCCGCAGCCTCACATCCCTCTACCTCCATAATTGTTTTTAATTTTCCAGGTAAGTATTTCTTTTGCAGGTTTTTTCCTTTTAGGTAAGTATTTTTTACTTTTTTACAGGTAAGTATTTTTCTTTTTTACAGGGTGTGCTTTTTCGTATCCGTAACTTTGGCTGAATTCAATAAAGACTTTTAATTCCAATTTGTTTTCTGTGTTTTTGTTCAAATTTAGTTTTCAGTAATCTCCAATTTGAGTTTTTAAGGAAAATCAATACAACATGAATTAAAATATGAAATAAAATCCCCAAAATAACAAACTAAAATAACAAACTAACATAAAGATGAAAAATTAAATGAGTATGCCCCTGTCGCGACGTTTGAAGATGTTACTCCTTCCTCAGGCGAGGGCATACTGAAGAGCTGTGTTTGAAGCTCCTATTTATACTCTCTCCTCTGATCCCGCCTCCTTTGGCTTTTTTTTTTCGGCTTTCTTTTAAATTTCTTTTCAGCTTTTTGCTTTTTTCCAATTCCGCCAGACTTTTTGGCTCTAATCTTTCCCTTTCTTCTTCCTCTCTTCATTTTCAGTCTTTTCCTCTTTTCCTTTGACTTTTCCCTTTTCATCATCCTTTTCTTCCCTTCTCTTGACCTCTGCCCTTTACCCTTCCTTTTGGCCTACATCTGTCCCTTTCTCTTCCAATTGTTTAGGCTACTATGAATGCCGACTTGGCTTTCTCTGAAACTCTCAACCCTGCTTGGGAGGACTCAACCCTACTTGGGGAGTAAATAATTTAGAAAGGCGATGTGACTGTGGGTTAGGCTTTAGGTTTCAGCTTAGGGTTAGGATTACTTGGGCTTCAGAGCTAGTACTGGGTTAAGGTTTAAGATTTAATTTCCAAAAATGAAGTGGGAGTGGGACTTTCCAAAATTGTAAAATTGTTAGGGCCAGATTAGATCAGGGGTAGGTAAAATAGGGCTAAATTCAATTAGGGTTTGATTAATTTTAGATAAACAAATTGGTTAAGGTTAGGATTATGATTTGGGTAGGGCATAGATGCTAGATTGAGCTTTAGCTAGGAGTGAGACCCATAGACCAACCGGAGCGAGGCGCTGGCTGGTTAGGGTTGAAGAAAAGAACCTGCCCCTCCCGAAGGAGGAACAGAGCGTGCACGGGCCATCGACCCCGATGGTCCGCAGCCTCACATCCCTCTACCTCCATAATTGTTTTTAATTTTCCAGGTAAGTATTTCTTTTGCAGGTTTTTTCCTTTTAGGTAAGTATTTTTTTTACTTTTTTACAGGTAAGTATTTCTTTTTACAGGGTGTGCTTTTTCGTATCCGTAACTTTGGCTGAATTCAATAAAGACTTTTAATTCCAATTTGTTTTCTGTGTTTTTGTTCAAATTTAGTTTTCAGTAATCTCCAATTTGAGTTTTAAGGAAAATCAATACAACATGAATTAAAATATGAAATAAAATCCCCAAAATAACAAACTAAAATAACAAACTAACATAAAGATGAAAAATTAAATGAGTATGCCCCTGTCGCATGACGTTTGAAGATGTTACTCCTTCCTCAGGCGAGGGCATACTGAAGAGCTGTGTTTGAAGCTCCTATTTATACTCTCTCCTCTGATCCCGCCTCCTTTGGCTTTTTTTCGGCTTTCTTTTAAATTTCTTTTCAGCTTTTTGCTTTTTTCCAATTCCGCCAGACTTTTTGGCTCTAATCTTTCCCTTTCTTCTTCCTCTCTTCATTTTCAGTCTTTTCCTCTTTTCCTTTGACTTTTCCCTTTTCATCATCCTTTTCTTCCCTTCTCTTGACCTCTGCCCTTTACCCTTCCTTTTGGCCTACATCTGTCCCTTTCTCTTCCAATTGTTTAGGCTACTATGAATGCCGACTTGGCTTTCACGAAACTCTCAACCCTGCTTGGGAGGACTCAACCCTACTTGGGGAGTAAATAATTTAGAAAGGCGATGTGACTGTGGGTTAGGCTTTAGGTTTCAGCTTAGGGTTAGGATTACTTGGGCTTCAGAGCTAGTACTGGGTTAAGGTTTAAGATTTAATTTCCAAAAATGAAGTGGGAGTGGGACTTTCCAAAATTGTAAAATTGTTAGGGCCAGATTAGATCAGGGGTAGGTAAAATAGGGCTAAATTCCAATTAGGGTTTGATTAATTTTAGATAAACAAATTGGTTAAGGTTAGGATTATGATTTGGGTAGGGCATAGATGCTAGATTGAGCTTTAGCTAGAGTGAGACCCATAGACCAACCGGAGCGAGGCGCTGGCTGGTTAGGGTTGAAGAAAAGAACCTGCCCCTCCCGAAGGAGGAACAGAGCGTGCACGGGCCATCGACCCCCGATGGTCCGCAGCCTCACATCCCTCTACCTCCATAATTGTTTTTAATTTTCCAGGTAAGTATTTCTTTTGCAGGTTTTTTCCTTTTAGGTAAGTATTTTTTACTTTTTTACAGGTAAGTATTTCTTTTTACAGGGTGTGCTTTTTCGTATCCGTAACTTTGGCTGAATTCAATAAAGACTTTTAATTCCAATTTGTTTTCTGTGTTTTTTGTTCAAATTTAGTTTTCAGTAATCTCCAATTTGAGTTTTTAAGGAAAATCAATACAACATGAATTAAAATATGAAATAAAATCCCCCAAAATAACAAACTAAAATAACAAACTAACATAAAGATGAAAAATTAAATGAGTATGCCCCTGTCGCGACGTTTCGAAGATGTTACTCCTTCCTCAGGCGAGGGCATACTGAAGAGCTGTGTTTGAAGCTCCTATTTATACTCTCTCCTCTGATCCCGCCTCCTTTGGCTTTTTTTCGGCTTTCTTTTAAATTTCTTTTCAGCTTTTTGCTTTTTTCCAATTCCGCCAGACTTTTTGGCTCTAATCTTTCCCTTTCTTCTTCCTCTCTTCATTTTCAGTCTTTTCCTCTTTTCCTTTGACTTTTCCCTTTTCATCATCCTTTTCTTCCCTTCTCTTGACCTCTGCCCTTTACCCTTCCTTTTGGCCTACATCTGTCCCTTTCTCTTCCAATTGTTTAGGCTACTATGAATGCCGACTTGGCTTTCTCTGAAACTCTCAACCCTGCTTGGGAGGACTCAACCCTACTTGGGGAGTAAATAATTTAGAAAGGCGATGTGACTGTGGGTTAGGCTTTAGGTTTCAGCTTAGGGTTAGGATTACTTGGGCTTCAGAGCTAGTACTGGGTTAAGGTTTAAGATTTAATTTCCAAAAATGAAGTGGGAGTGGGACTTTCCAAAATTGTAAAATTGTTAGGGCCAGATTAGATCAGGGGGTAGGTAAAATAGGGCTAAATTCCAATTAGGGTTTGATTAATTTTAGATAAACAAATTGGTTAAGGTTAGGATTATGATTTGGGTAGGGCATAGATGCTAGATTGAGCTTTAGCTAGGAGTGAGACCCATAGACCAACCGGAGCGAGGCGCTGGCTGGTTAGGGTTGAAGAAAAGAACCTGCCCCTCCCGAAGGAGGAACAGAGCGTGCACGGGCCATCGACCCCCGATGGTCCGCAGCCTCACATCCCTCTACCTCCATAATTGTTTTTTAATTTTCCAGGTAAGTATTTCTTTTGCAGGTTTTTTCCTTTTAGGTAAGTATTTTTTTTACTTTTTTACAGGTAAGTATTTCTTTTTACAGGGTGTGCTTTTTCGTATCCGTAACTTTGGCTGAATTCAATAAAGACTTTTAATTCCAATTTGTTTTCTGTGTTTTTGTTCAAATTTAGTTTTCAGTAATCTCCAATTTGAGTTTTTAAGGAAAATCAATACAACATGAATTAAAATATGAAATAAAATCCCCAAAATAACAAACTAAAATAACAAACTAACATAAAGATGAAAAATTAAATGAGTATGCCCCTGTCGCGACGTTTGAAGATGTTACTCCTTCCTCAGGCGAGGGCATACTGAAGAGCTGTGTTTGAAGCTCCTATTTATACTCTCTCCTCTGATCCCGCCTCCTTTGGCTTTTTTCGGCTTTCTTTTAAATTTCTTTTCAGCTTTTTGCTTTTTTCCAATTCATGCCAGACTTTTGGCTCTAATCTTTCCCTTTCTTCTTCCTCTCTTCATTTTCAGTCTTTTCCTCTTTTCCTTTGACTTTTCCCTTTTCATCATCCTTTTCTTCCCTTCTCTTGACCTCTGCCCTTTACCCTTCCTTTTGGCCTACATCTGTCCCTTTCTCTTCCAATTGTTTAGGCTACTATGAATGCCGACTTGGCTTTCTCTGAAACTCTCAACCCTGCTTGGGAGGACTCAACCCTACTTGGGGAGTAAATAATTTAGAAAGCGATGTGACTGTGGGTTAGGCTTTAGGTTTCAGCTTAGGGTTAGGATTACTTGGGCTTCAGAGCTAGTACTGGGTTAAGGTTTAAGATTTAATTTCCAAAAATGAAGTGGGAGTGGGACTTTCCAAAATTGTAAAATTGTTAGGGCCAGATTAGATCAGGGGTAGGTAAAATAGGGCTAAATTCAATTAGGGTTTGATTAATTTTAGATAAACAAATTGGTTAAGGTTAGGATTATGATTTGGGTAGGGCATAGATGCTAGATTGAGCTTTAGCTAGGAGTGAGACCCATAGACCAACCGGAGCGAGGCGCTGGCTGGTTAGGGTTGAAGAAAAGAACCTGCCCCTCCCGAAGGAGGAACAGAGCGTGCACGGGCCATCGACCCCCGATGGTCCGCAGCCTCACATCCCTCTACCTCCATAATTGTTTTTTAATTTTCCAGGTAAGTATTTCTTTTGCAGGTTTTTTCCTTTTAGGTAAGTATTTTTTTACTTTTTTACAGGTAAGTATTTCTTTTTACAGGGTGTGCTTTTTTCGTATCCGTAACTTTGGCTGAATTCCAATAAAGACTTTTAATTCCAATTTGTTTTCTGTGTTTTTGTTCAAATTTAGTTTTCAGTAATCTCCAATTTGAGTTTTTAAGGAAAATCAATACAACATGAATTAAAATATGAAATAAAATCCCCAAAATAACAAACTAAAATAACAAACTAACATAAAGATGAAAAATTAAATGAGTATGCCCCTGTCGCGACGTTTGAAGATGTTACTCCTTCCTCAGGCGAGGGCATACTGAAGAGCTGTGTTTGAAGCTCCTATTTATACTCTCTCCTCTGATCCCGCCTCCTTTGGCTTTTTTTTTTCGGCTTTCTTTTAAATTTCTTTTCAGCTTTTTGCTTTTTTTTCCAATTCCGCCAGACTTTTTGGCTCTAATCTTTCCCTTTCTTCTTCCTCTCTTCATTTTCAGTCTTTTCCTCTTTTCCCTTTGACTTTTCCCTTTTCATCATCCTTTTCTTCCCTTCTCTTGACCTCTGCCCTTTACCCTTCCTTTTGGCCTACATCTGTCCCTTTCTCTTCCAATTGTTTAGGCTACTATGAATGCCGACTTGGCTTTCTGAAACTCTCAACCCTGCTTGGGAGGACTCAACCCTACTTGGGGAGTAAATAATTTAGAAAGGCGATGTGACTGTGGGTTAGGCTTTAGGTTTCAGCTTAGGGTTAGGATTACTTGGGCTTCAGAGCTAGTACTGGGTTAAGGTTTAAGATTTAATTTCCAAAAATGAAGTGGGAGTGGGACTTTCCAAAATTGTAAAATTGTTAGGGCCAGATTAGATCAGGGGGTAGGTAAAATAGGGCTAAATTCCAATTAGGGTTTGATTAATTTTAGATAAACAAATTGGTTAAGGTTAGGATTATGATTTGGGTAGGGCATAGATGCTAGATTGAGCTTTAGCTAGGAGTGAGACCCATAGACCAACCGGAGCGAGGCGCTGGCTGGTTAGGGTTGAAGAAAAGAACCTGCC
>NW_024108838.1:0-15002 GCF_013358895.1 Oreochromis aureus
GAGAGAGAGTCCCTCGCTGTCCATTTGCAGCCAAGCGCGGCAGCTAGCTAGGTAGCCGGCTAGCTGTCAGGCAGGACCGATCGTCAGAGCACTGTCGCTAATATGGGATGTCTTGATAAAAAAAGCAGATATTTGAAGTTTACACACCTACATTCTCGCCTGAAAATATCTTAAAAGTTGATTTTGTGACCTAGAAACACTAATAAAAAGACATATAAAACGAAGTGGTGGTCCGCCATTGTTTACTCTGAGGCGTGCTATGAATTGTGGGATATGGAGTTTTCGTCAAGCATAGATCTTTTCGCCTGTACTACTCCGGCTATACCACTAGAGAGAGCCAACACACCACAAATGAAGTCTGTTTCTATGGGGCCAAAAGTAGAATCTTTCTCAGGAGCCTAGAAATTGGCCCAAATTTGCACTAAAATCAAAATATTTCAAAAACTATAAAAGTCATAAACACCAAAAGTCATACCATACTAGTCCACCTCCAGCCGCACAAAATGATCTAACATATGTTACAATTGTGTCAAAACTGTTCGGCAGAGAGGCGCGGGAAAATTTTCACTAAAATATTAATATTTAAAAAACTATAATAGTCATAAACACCAAAAGTCATAGCACACCATTCCAGATCCAGCCGCACAAAATGAGGTAACATATATGAAGATTGTCTCAAAACTGCGGGGCGAGTTTCGCTGCAAAATTTCAGGCGGAAAGAGGAAAATAATAATAATAACTAGAAACATTTGCATTTCCTGCGAAAATGCTGTGTGGATGCCTTAACGCTGAAGTTGCCTGCTGAAAAGCTGAAAAAGTTGAAAACTTGCAAAAAGTTATAGGGCAGTGAAGAAACTGAAAATTCTGCTGAAAACAGGTGAAGAAGCAGAAAATTTTTGCTGAAAAGTGATGAAAAGCCAAAAATTCTACTGAAAGGGGTAAAGATGGAGAAACTTTTGCTGAAAAGTGGTGGAAAAAAATTTTGCCTTGAGCAGGATTCGAACCTGGCCCTCCTGGTATCAAGGCGGCCACTCAGCTCACTGAGCCAAACTCATTCTGACAAAGAATAGATGGAGAGACTGACAATTTCGCCGAAATGAGCAGAAGCTGCTGAGAATTGTGCTGATAAGAGGTGAAAAGGCTGAAAATTTTGCAGAAAAGAGGTGAATCAGCAGAATTTCTGCTCAAAAGAGGCTTTTTCTGAAAAAAGCTGATATTTGTGCTGATAAGAGGTGAAAAGGCTGAAAATTTTGCAGAAGAGGTGAATAAGCAGAATTTGGCCTTAAAAGAGGTGAAAATTTGGCTGAAAAGAGTTCAATCAGCAGAATTTCTGCTGAAAAGAGTTCTGCAGAACTGCAGAACTGCAGAACTCACAATTCTGCTGAAACGAGGTGAAGAAGAGGTGTTGGGCTGTTGAGAAGAGTTAAATAAGTTGAACTGATGTTTGGGTGAAATAAATGATTTGGCAATAACACTGCATTTGAAGCACAACTCCTGAGATTTGATTGAAATACTCATGATTTAGAAGAAATATTATGACTTTGTACAAATACAATGTTTTGGCAAAAATACTATGATTCTATGATTTAGTTCGAATGCTATGAGAAACAAACAGTATGATTTGGCAGAAATACTATTATTTAGTAGAAATACTATGAGTTTGAACAAAAGTAAAATGTTTCTGCAAAAATACTATGATTTTGCAGAAATACTATGGCTTAGTAGTAATACTATAACATCACAGATATATGATGATTTCTGTGAAGACATAGTATGTTTTTGCACAAATACTACGATTTCTGCTGAAAAACTATGAAATTGCAGTAATACTATGATTTTGAAGGAATACTATGATTTGGTAGAAATGCTATGTTTTAACATAACTAATATCTTTTGACAGAAATTTCTCACTAAAAGTTACTATTTGGACAGCCGCAGAAATACTGCAATTTGGCATAAATACTATGATTCGGGAAAAATACTATGATTTGGCAGATATACTATAATCAGCACATATACTATAACATGACAGAAATTCCTCCACTTAGTAGTAATACTATAACATAACACAAATGTTATGATTTGACACAAAACCATGATTTAGCAGCAAATACTTGACTGGGTGAAAGTACTAAGATGTAGTAACGATTTTCTTTGATTTAACAGAAATACAATTATGGAGGAGTAATACTTTAAAATGGGAGAAATATTGAGACACACACAGATTTCACAGAGCCTTAAGGGAACAGTATTTGTGGCTCATGGAGTGTTAACAAGAATCTGAGGTCCACTGTGAGTAGAAAAGCTGGTAAAATCATAAAAGTTTGCAGAAGCCTAATGTCCTAAATATGCTTTGGTTTAGGATAGTGTGATAATTTGTAAATGCCTCCCATATTGCAGAATTTCAGGTCTGAATTTCAAAACCTCCCCATAGACTTTGAATGCAAAAATACTTACGTTTTGATGTATAATTTGTGGGGGTTAGTGGAAATTGAGCGAGTAGTGAGAAGTTGTTCGGACATGAAGAAAATTCAAAACAGATCAGCGCTCACTCTGAGTTAATTGCATAGTAATCGTTAATCGCATGTATTTTCTGAAAAATCACAATTTTGCAACTGAAAACTTAAAGAGGTATAAAATTAAAACGGTAGAAGATCTGAAAAAGCTGAATCAGACAGCAATAGCCCAATAATCTGAGAACATTTTAAAGTTTGAATGGAGTTTCTAGGTGAAAGTATGACAAAGTAGTTAAGTTTCAAAGACAAGCAAGTTTTAGCAGAATTGTGGAAGTTTCCCATTCATTTCAATGGGACAAATTAAAGGAAAAAAGTGTAATATTTAAAAAGTATAATAGTAATAAACACCAAAAGTCATAGCAGTCATTAGCAGAAATAGCAGAACAGTTTAGAGTTTGAACGGAGAAAATCGGCTGAAAACTGACAGAGTAGTTAAACGGCGAAGAACGGAGAAACTAGAAGAATAATAAAGTATAAAGATAAAGAATAAAGAGAAACAGGAACTCAATAGTGTGGAAGCCCTTTGAGGGCATCCACACAACTAGAAAAAACTAGAAAAATTTGCATTTCCGCGAAAATGCTGTGTGGATGCCTATAACGCTGAAGCTGTCTGCTGAAAATGACTGAAAAAGATGAAAAGCTGCAAAATTCTATGGCAGTAAAGAAACTGAAAAATTCTGCTAAATACACGTGAAAAACAGAAACTTTTGCTGAAAAGAGGTGGAAAGGCAATGATTCTGCTTAAAAGGTGTAAAGAAGTTCAAATTTGTACTGAAAGAGGAGAGGTGAAAAGGTTTCTTCTGAAATGAGCAGAAGATATTGAGATTTGTACTGATAAGAGGTGAAAGGCTGAAAATTCTGCTTAAAATAGGTGAATCAGCAGAATTTCTACTGAAAAGAGGTAAAGAAGTAGTTGCACTGAAAAAAAGGTGAATAAGCAGAATGTCTGCTGAAAAGAGATTTCTGTTGAAAACACCTGAAAAATCTGGGATTTGTGCTGAAAAAGGGTGAAAAACTGACAATTCTGTTGAAGCGGGTGAAGAAGAGGTGTTTGGCTGTTGAGAAGAGTTAAATAAGTTGAACTGACAAATGCGATGATATGGCACAAATACTATGATTGGGTACAAATACTATAATTTGGCACAAGTACTATGATTTAGTACAAATACTATGATTTGGCAGAAATAGTATGACTTGGCAATAATACTGGGTTTTAGCACAACTACTGAGATTTGATTGAAATACTATGATTTAGAAAAGATATTATGACTTTGTACAAATACACTGTTTTGGCACAAATAATATGATTTGGTTCAGATGCTATGATTTGAAACAAATACTATGATTTGGGAGAAATACTATTATTTAGTTGAAATACTATGATTTTCCAGAAATACTATGCCTTAGTAGTAATACTATAACATAACAGATATATGATGATTGTGCAGACATTCTGGCTTTACACAAATACTATAATGTGGCAGAAATACTATGTTTTAGCACAAACACTATGATTTCCTATAAATACTACGATTTGGCACATATCCTTCATTCAGCAGATATACTATAACAAAACAGAAAGTCTACGACTTAGTAATAATACTATAACATAACAGATATACTATGATTTTGCAGACAGTCTATTTTTTTCCACAAATAGCACAATATGGCAGAAATACTATGATTGGGCAGAAATACTATGTTTCAGTACAAATACCATGATTTGGCATTAATACTGCGTTTTAGCACACCTGCTGAGATTTGATTGAAATACTATGATTTAGAAGAAATACTATGACTTCATTACAAATACTATGTTTTGGTTCGAATACTATGATTTGCATCAAATACTATGATTTGGCACAAGTACCATGATTTCGTACAAATACTACGATTTCGCTCAAATACTATGAAATTGCAGTAATACTATGATTTTGAAGAAATACTATGATTTGGTAGAATTACTATGCCTTAGTAGTAATACTATAACATAACAGATATACTGTGATTTTGCAGACATTGTATGTTTTGCACAAATACTACGATGTCTCTCAAATACTATGAAATTGCAGTAATACTATGATTTTGAAGGAATACTATGATTTCTCAAGGCAGCTACTCACTGAGCCAAACTCATTCTCACAAAGAAGAGGTAGATAGACTGACAATTGTGCTGAAATTATCAGAAGCTGCTGAGAACTGTGCTGATAAGAGGCAAAAAGGATGAAAATTTTGCAGAAAAGAGGTGAATCAGCAGAATTTCTGCAGAAAAGAGGCAAAGAAGCAGAACGTTGCGCTGAAAAGAGGTGAATCAGCAGAGTTTCTGCTGAAAAGAGTTTTTTTTTTTTCTGAAAACCGCCAAAAAAGCTGGAATTTGTGCTGAAAAGGGATGAAAAAAATGAAAATTTTGCTGAAAAGGGGTGAAGAAGCTAAAGTATACCAAATCAAAGTATTTGTGCCAAAACATAGTGTTTCTGCCATATTGTGGTACTACTACATTACAACATGAATACGGATTAAAGATGAAAGAAACTGGCAACAAATTCCTCCACTACAAACCAGTCTGATACCACTTCTTTGCAGTGTTCACGTTTACTAAGGCACTACCCAAAGGGCGCCACAAGAAGGCACTCCAACACAAGAGATGACCTATGTACACTGATGCACTTAGTAACAGTCAGCCTCCTTGAATTGGCAGAAATACTGTGACTTAGTAGTAATACTATAACATAACAGATATACTGTGATGTTGCAGACATAGTATGTTTTGCACTACTCATTTGTAGTGAAAAAATTAGCAATATAAATGACAGGTCTGTGATAGTGTATAAATTTGTAGTGAAAAAAATGTTGACCAAGGTGGGATTGAACCCACGACCTTGGAGCTGCAGAGCCGTGTCATTAATGATTGCGCCACCTGGAAAGGGGGTGTCTGAAAAACAAAGACATCAGCAATCAGAAATAGATCGCGATGAGAGAGGCGAAAAGTGCCGTTTTTGGAGTTACAAAAGCGTCGTGTAACTCAAAAACTAGAAGGGCTAGCAGCATAATTCTTGTTGAAAATTATGCTTAAAATAGGTGAATCAGCAGAATTTCTACTGAAAACAGGTAAAGAAGTAGAAAGTTGCACTGAAAACAGGTGAAACAGCAGAATTTCTGCTAAAAAACAGATTTCTGCTGAAAACACCTGAAAAAGCCGGGATTTGTGTTGAAAAGGGGTGTGAAACTCAGAATTCTGCTGAAAGCACGGGTGAACAAGAGGTGTTGTGGTCTTGAGAAGAGTTAAATAAGTTGAACTGATATGTTTGGGTACAAATACTATGATTTGGCAATAATACTGCGTTTTAGCACAACTACTGAGATTTGATTAAAATATTATGACTTTGTACAAATACAATGTTTTGGCACAAATACTATGATTTAGTTCGAATGCTATGATTTGAAACAAATACTATGATTTGGCAGAAATACTATGATTTATTAGAAATACTATAATTTACCAGAAATACTATGTTTCTGCAAAACACTCTGATTTTGAAAATTACTATGCCTTAGTAGTAATACTATAACATAACAGATATACTGTGATTATGCAGACATTCTGTTTTTACACAAATACTATAATATGGCAGAAATACTATATTTTAGTACAAATACTATGATTTGCTTTAAATACTATGATTTGGCACATATACTATATTCAGCAGATATACTAAAACATAACAGAAAGTCTACGACTTAGTAGTAATACTATAACATAACAGATATAGTATGATTTTGCAGACAGTCTATGTTTTTGCACAAATACCACAATATGGCAGAAATACTATGATTCGGCACAAGTACTATGATTTAGTACAAATACTATGATTGGGCAGAAATACTATGTTTCAGTACAAATACTATGATTTGGCAGGAATAGTATGATTTAGCAGAAATACTATGATTGGGTACAAATACTACGAATTGGCAGAAATACTGTGACTTAGTAGCAATACTATAACATAACAGATATACTGTGATTATGCAGACATTCTGTTTTTACACAAATACTATAATATGGCAGAAATACTATATTTTAGTACAAATACTATGATTTGCTTTAAATACTATGATTTGGCACATATACTATGATTTGCTATAAATACTATGATTTGGCACATATACTATATTCAGCAGATATACTATAACATATGATTTAGAAGAAATACTATGACTCCATACAAATACGATGCTTTGGCACAAATACTATGATTTGCTATAAATACTATGATTTGGCACATATACTATGATTTGCTATAAATACTATGATTTGGCACATATACTATATTCAGCAGATATACTATAACATAACAGAAAGTCTACGACTTAGAAGTAATACTATAACATAACAGATATACTGTGATTATGCAGACATTCTGTTTTTACACAAATACTATAATATGACAGAAATACTATGATTCGGCACAAGTACTATGATTTAGTACAAATACTATGATTGGGCAGAAATACTATGTTTCAGTACAAATACTATGATTTGGCAGGAATAGTATGATTTAGCAGAAATACTATGATTGGGTACAAATACTACGAAATACTACAAATACCTGAAAACAGGTGAAGAAGCACAAATTTTTGCTGAAAAGTGGTGAAAAGAAATTTTGCCATGAGCAGGATTTTAACCTGGCCTTCCTGGTCTCAAGGAGCTACTCATCTCACTGAGCCAAACACATTCTCTCAAAGAACAGGTGGATAGACTGACAATTCTGCTGAAATCAGCAGAAGCTGCTGAGAATTGTGCTGATAAGAGGCTAAAAGGATGAAAATTTTGCAGAAAAGAGGTGAATCAGCAGAATTTCTGCAGAAAAGAGGCAAAGAAGCAGAACGTTGCGCTGAAAAGAGGTGAATCAGCAGAGTTTCTGCTGAAAAGTTTTCTGAAAACCGCCAAAAAGCTGGAATTTGTGCTGAAAAGGGGTGAAAAAATGAAAATTTTGCTGAAAAGGGGTGAAGAAGCTAAAGTATACCAAATCAAAGTATTTGTGCCAAAACATGGTATTTCTGCCATATTGTGGTATTTGCGCCACAAAAGTTACTACATTACAACATGAATATGGATTAAAGATGAAAGAAACTGGCAACAAATTCCTCCACTACAAACCAGTCTGATACCACTTCTTTGCAGTGTTCACGTTTACTAAGGCACTACCCAAAAGGCGCCACAAGAGGGCACTCCAACACAAGAGATGACCTATGTACACTGATGCACTTAGTAACAGTCAGCCTCCTACTTAGCCACTACGTAATACAGCGATATTACAGTGTACAAATTCACATAAATTTGCAGGGGAACAAACAAAGCAGGAACAAGCCCAAAACAATCAAATAACTGTGCTGCCATAGCTATCGCTAACTAGCACATACGCTAAAGGTAACTAAAACCAATACACACAAGTAGCAGGGTAAACATCTTAAGCATGGAACATTAACTAACGTTTATGTGACACACACCATCCCCAACAAATACAGGATGGGCTATTTGCTCCCCTTCCCAGCAGCTCTCTCCTCAATCGTTAGCCCAGGAGCGAAGGAAGACCATCTAGCTCATGAATTCCCTCACTGCTCAGAGGCTGCTGGGTAATGTAGCTCACACTAACACAGGTTTTTCTACAAGCACAAATACTATAACATAGCAGAAATACTGTGATTTTGTTGAAATACTATGCTTTAGGACAAATACTATGATTTGGCAGAAATACTATGTTTTAGGACATATACTATGATTTGGCTCAAATGCTATGATATAGCAGCAATACTATGTTTTGGTACAAATGCTGCGCTTAGGCACAAATATTATGATTTGGCATACACTATGATTTAGCAGAGATAATATGATTTGGCAGAAATACTAAACTTTGGCACAAATACTATAATTGAGTACTTTAAGATGAGAGAAATACTATGATTTAGCAGAAATACAATGTTTTGCAGAAACACTGTAATTTCACTCAAATACTTTGAAATAGCCATAATACTATGATTTGGCAGAACATAACAGAAATTCTACGACTTAGTAGTAATACTATAACATAACAGAAATATTAATTGGGCACAAATACTATATTTTGGCACAAGTACCATATTTTGGCAAAATCCCATAATTTGGCACAAATACTATGATTTGGCAGACACTATGATTTAGCAGAGATAATATGATTTGGCAGAAATACTAAACTTTGGCACAAATACAATAATTGAGTACTTTAAGATGAGAGAAATACTATGATTTTGCAGAAATACAATGTTTTGCAGAAACACTGTAATTTCACTCAAATACTATGAAATAGCAGTAATACTATGACAAAGCAGAAATACTATGACTTAGAAGTAATACTATAACAAAGGGATTCCTCAAAATACTATGAAATTGCAGTAATTCTATGATTTGGCAGAAATACTGGACTTCAGTACAAATACAATGCTTTGGTACAAATACTATATTTTGATTTCATTACTATGATTTGCACAGTAGTATGATTTAGTACAAATACTACGAATTGGCAGAAATACTGTGACTTAGTAGTAATACTATAACATAACAGATATACTATGATTTTGCAGACAGTCTATGTTTTTGCACAACTAGCACAATATGGCAGAAATACTATGATTTGGCACAAGTACTATGATTTAGTACAAATACTCTTATTGGCACAAATACTATGTTTCAGTACAAATACTACGATTTGGCAATAATACTGGGTTTAGCACAACTACTGAGATTTGGGTGAAATACTATGATTTAGAAGAAATACTATGACTCGTTACAAATACAATGTTTTGGTTCAAATAATATGATTTGCAAAAATACTATGATTTGGTACAAGTACCATGATTTAGTACAAATACTACAATTTTGCTCAAATACTATGAAATTGCAGTGATACTATGATTTTGAAGGAATACTATGATTTGGTAGAAATACTATGCCTTAGTAGTAATACTATAACATAGCAGATATAATGTGATTTTGCAGACATAGTATGTTTTGCACAAATACTACGATTTCGCTCAAATACTATGGAATTGCAGTAATACTATGATTTGGAATGCTATGATTTGGTAGGAATACTATGCCTTAGTAGTAATACTATAACATAACAGATATACTATGATTTTGCAGAAATTCTATGTTTTTGCACAAATACTACAACAACTACTACTACAAATACTACAAGAAATACTATGTTTGGGCAGTAATACTATTATTTGCTATAAATACTATGATTTGGCACATATACTATAATCAGCAGATATACTATAACATAACAGAAATTCTACGACTTAGTAGTAACACTATAATATAACAAATTTTAACTGGGCACAAATAACATGATTTGGCACAAATACCATGATTTGGCAAAAGATACCATGATTTGCCACAAATACGATCATATTGCAGAAATACTATGATTGGGTACAAATACTATGATTTGGCACAAGTACTATGAATAAGTACAAATACTATGATTTGGCAGAAATACTATGATTTAGCAGAAATACTATGTTTTATCATAAATAATATCTTTTCACAGAAATTTCTGCTAAAGGTACTATTTCTGCTTTTTAGCAGAAATACTGTAATTTGGCATAAATACTATGATTTGGGATAAATACTATGATTTGGCAGATATACTATATTCAGCACATAAACTATAACATAACAGACATTCCTCCACTTAGTAGTAATCTCATAACATAAAATAAATATTATGGTTCTGCCCTAAAACCATGATTTGGCACAAATACCATGATTTTCAAAAATACTATGATTTAGCAGAAATACTATGATTGAGCAGAAGTACTAAGATGTAGTAGAAGTACTTTGATTTAGCACAAATACTATTATGGAGGAATAATATGTAACATGGGAGAAATATTGATACAGACACACAAACATACACATACACAGAGCCTAAAGGGAGCAGTGGCTGTTTAGAGTCTGTGCTTGGTATATCTAGGTCAGCTAAATTAGCTGCACCTGCTGTAATCAGCACTTACACACACAGACACAGAGAGAGGTATGAGTTTTCTGCAGTGTATTTCTCACATTCAGGATTCCCCTCGAACAAATGGCCATAATTTCCTAACCGTAGGGGCCAGAACGCTTATTCTGACACCGTTTTGTTCAGAAGAGATGGGGGAATCTGCAGGTCTTCATAAATCAGAGATAAAATATAAATTATTAAAGATATATGACTTGTAATACACTGTAACTGAGCAGAGGCAAAGCAAAACTGCCTTGACTTGCCCTCAAACAATGTTTTGTAACTCTAAATCTATATGGAGCATCAAAATCATTCTTTCACCGTAAGAAACAGCAGGCTTTGGTGAACAGTCATGGAAATTTTCAGGTCTCTGTTTAAATCAATCAAAAAGATATGACGAGAGAAAAAAGTGCCTCATTTCCAGAGTTTGAAATCTGAAGAAATCTGAGCGAGGAAAAATTTCCTACCCTCAAACAAGTGTAATTCATGGCCAAACGGTAATAGGTGAGGAAAAATTCTTGAATTGTGAGCATCAGGGATGTCTGAAGATATATTGGCACAAGCGTCATGTCTCAACTTTGTTTCGTTAAGGAGATATGACGATTTGAAAATGCCTCTCATTAGAGAATTCCAGCGCTGATTTTGAAGAAACTCTCCATTGAGTTTCTATGGAGAGTTTTGAGACTTTATGTTACTCTGAGGAGATTTGCAAAAAATCTATAAGTCCCACAACAATGATAGTGACATTTTCTGAAAGCCAGCAAAAATACCTACGTTTTGATGTATAATTTGTGGGGGTTGAGTGGAAATTGAGAGAGTAGCAAGAAGTTGTTCAGACATGAAGAGAAAATTCAGAACGGACCAGCACTCACTCTGAATTAATTGCATAGCAACCATAGCAACGCATGTATTTTCTGAAAAATCACAATTTTGCAACTGAAAACTTAAAGAGAGATAAGATTAAAACGGTAGAAGATCTGAAAAAGCTGAATCAGACAGGAATAGCCCAATAATCTGAGAACATTTTAAAGTTTGAATGGAGTTTCTAGGTGAAAGCATGAGAACGTAGTTAAGTTTCAAAGACAAGCAAGTTTTAGCAGAATTGTGGAAGTTTCCCATTCATTTCAATGGGACAAATTAAAGGAAAATATATAATGAATAAAATATGTAATATTTTAAAAAGTATAAGAGTAATGAACACCAAAAGTCATAGCTGGAATTAGCAGAAAGAGCAGAACAGTTTAGAGTTTGAACTGAGAAAATCGGCTGAAAACTGGAGGAGTAGTTAAGTGCCGAAAAACGTACGGAAGCAACAGGAATAATAAAGAACTAGAAAAATTTGCATTTCCTGCGAAAATGCTGTGTGGATGCCTTAACGCTGAAGTTGCCTGCTGAAAAAGCTGAAAAAGTTGAAAACTTGCAAAAAGTTATATGGCGGTAAAGAAACTGAAAATTCTGCTGAAAACAGGTGAAGAAGCAGAAAATGTTTGCTGAAAAGTGGTGAAAAGCCAAAAACTTCTACTGAAAGGGGTAAAGACAGAGAAATTTTGGCAAAAAAAAAAAAAACATTGCCCTAAGCAGGATTCGAACCTGGCCCTCCAGGTTCTAAGGCAGCAACTCATCTCACTGAGCCAAAGTCATTCTGACAAAGAAGAGGTGGAGAGACTGACAATTCTGCTTAAATGAGCAGAAGCTGCTGAGAATTGTGCTGATAAGAGGTGAAAAGCTGAAAATTTTGCAGAAAAGAGGTGAATCAGCAGAATTTCAGCTGAAAAGAGGTAAAGAAGCAAAAAGTTGCGCTGAAAAGAGATGAATCAGCAGAATTTCTGCTCAAAAGAGTTTTTTTTCTGAAAAAGCTGAGATTTGTGCTGATAACAGGGGAAAAGGCTGAAAATTTTGCAGAAGAGGTGAATAAGCAGAATTTGGGCTGAAAAGGGGTGAAAATTCTGCTGAAAAGAGTTCAATCAGCAGAATTTCTGCTGAAAAGAGTTCTGCAGAACTCTTCAGAATTCTGCTGAAAAGAGGTTTTGCTGAAAACAGCTGAAAAAGCTGGGATTTGTGCTGAAAAGTGGTGAAAAAACTGAAAATTGTGCTGAAAAGGGGTGAAAAAGCTGAAATTTGTGTTGAAAAGAGTTAAAAAAAGTTTAACTGTTAACTGAAAGAAATGTTGCCATAAGCGGAATTTGAACCCGGGCCTCCCAGTCTGAGAACGGCTGCTCATCTCACTGAGCTAAAACACAGGTCTTCCGGCAAAGAAAATCAGTGAGGCCACTGATAATATGGCAGAAATGGGCAAAAATATTGCAAAAAAATTCAATATCTCAAAAAGTATAGAAGTTATGAGCACCAAAAGTCATAGCCGGCATTAGCAGAAAGAGCAGAATTTTTAAAGTTTGAATGGCGAAAATCGGCTGAAAACTGAAGGAGTAGTTAAGTGCCAAAAAAGTAATACGGAAGCAACTAGAATAATATAGTGGAATAAAGAATAAAGAGAAACAGGAACTCAATAGTGTGGAAGCCCTTTAGGGCATCCACACAATAAAGAGAAACAGGAACTCAATAGTGTGGAAGCCCTTTAGGGCATCCACACAATAAAGAGAAACAGGAACTCAATAGTGTGGAAGCCCTTTAAGGGCATCCACACAATAAAGAGAAACAGGAACTCAATAGTGTGGAAGCCCTTTTAGGGCATCCACACAATATAGAGAAACAGGAACTCAATAGTGTGGAAGCCCTTTAGGGCATCCACACAATAAAGAGAAACAGGAACTCAATAGTGTGGAAGCCCTTTAAGGGCATCCACACAATAAAGAGAAACAGGAACTCAATAGTGTGGAAGCCCTTTAAGGGCATCCACACAATAAAGAATAAAGAGAAACAGGAAAACAATAGTGTGGATGCCTTGAGGCATCCACACAACTAGAAGAATTTGCATTTCCTGCGAAAATGCTGTGTGGACGCCTTAACGCTGAAGCTGTCTGCTGAAAAGCTGAAAAAGATGAAAAGTTGCAAAAAGTTGTATGGTGGTGATGAAACTGAAAAATCTGCTGAAAACAAGTGAAGAAGGAGAGATTTTTGCTTAAACGTGTTGAAAAGCAAAAAATTCTACTGAAAAAGGGTAAAGACGGCGACATTTTGCTAAAAAAGTGGTGAAAAAAAACAATGTTGCCCTGAGCAGGATTCGAACCCGGCCTTTCTGGTTTTAAGGCAGCTACTCATCTCACTGAGTCAAAGTCATTCTCCCAATACAGACGTGGAGAGACTGACAATTTTGCTGAAATGAGCAGAAGCTGCTGAGAATTGCGCTGATAAGAGTTGAAAAGGCTAGGGGCTCAACCCTCTGAGCCCAAAGAGGTCTAGTCACAAACAAACATATGATGAGAGGAAAAATGTCCACTGTAGAGCATAAGCTGAAATTAGGAGAAAAGAGGTGAAGAAGAAGAACTTTGTTCTGAAAAGAGGTGAACAAACTGAAATTTGTGCTTAAAACAACTGAAAAAACTGAACTTGTAGCTGACAAGGGGTGAAGAAGATGAAATTTTTACTAAAAAAGAGCTGAAAAACTGAAAATTGTGCTGAAAAGAGGTGAAAAAAGCTGAAATTCTTCTGAAAGAGCAGAAGAGGCTGGAACTTTTCAGCTACTCATTGAGCCAAACTGGTTCTCACGTAACTGAAAAAAGGTGAAAAAGCTGACAATTCTAATAAAAACAGCAGATTTGTGCTGATAAGAGGTGAAAACGCTAAACTTTCGACTGAAAAGAGGCAGAACAACCTGGTTCTGCTCAATTTCAGTCCACCAATCAGAGGTACTGCTTCTGTCTGCTTCATCAGGCTGTGTACTTGTATGTATTTCTGCCATGGAGCGTTAACAAGAATCTGAGGTCCATATTAGAAAAACTGCTAAAATCATAAAACTTTGCAGAATTGTAATAAATTAGCAATATAAATTACAGGTCTGTGATAGTGTATAAATTTGTAGTGAAAAAAAAAAAATGTGGACCAAGGTGGAATTGAACCCATGACCTTTGAGCTGCAGACCCGTGTCATTACCGATTGCGCCACCTGGAAAGGGGGCGGGCGTCTGAAAAACAGACACTTGAGCAGTCACAATTAGATCGTGGTGAGAGGCGAAAAACGCCGTTTTTTGGAGTTACAAAACGTTGTGTAACTCAAAAAGGAGGAGGGCTAGCAGCATAATTCTTATACTGGGTGAATCAGCGGACTTTGGTGTACTTTGACTGCGATTTTCATTGCTCTTTGTACCTCCGTCGCGGAGATATGATGAGAGAAGAAACGGCTTCATTTTCGGAGTTTGAAAACTGAGAGAAGGACAGATTTCCACCTCTCAAACAAACGTAATTCATTGCTCAACGGTAAGATAATTGTAAAAACTGCTTCCACTGTGAGTGTCAGCAGTGTCTCAAGATATATTGGCACAAGC
>NW_024108839.1:0-27010 GCF_013358895.1 Oreochromis aureus
CTGCTTCATAAGCATGTCTCTTAGCACGTGCCAGGTCCTTGTACACACACCATAATGTTATGTTGAAGCACCGTACAAATTACTCTCTTCGAGGGTCCTGACTATGGTAGCCATAATGCTCTGACAATACATCAAGCAGCGTAGCTTTGTAGCTTATGAAGTCTTACTAAAATATTTGACAGAATTTTGAGCGCTGTGTACCACAGAAATCCCGTTCGAGGTCAGTAAGCATAACCAGAATCGATACATTAGGCACATTGTATGTTTTTGAGAAAATGACAGGATTTTAGGTGTGCCATATAGTCTGAAGAATATGGTAAATCCAAGCATATTGGAAATACGACTAATTCCAGGCCTTTTGTGTCTTACAGGTGACCTGCTGCAGAAGATCCTCTCTCTCTATCATTATAAGCAATTCTGTCTACTCTCCCGACTCTATCACTCTCCCAACTCTATCTAATTTGACAGCCATTCTATCTTGTATCCCTCTATCTCGACTGCTCTATCTAATTTGACAGCCATTCTATCTTGTATCCCTCTCTACTGCTCTATCTAATTTGACAGCCATTCCATCTTGTATCCCTCTATCTCTACTGCTCTATCTAATTTGACAGCCATTCTATCTTGTATCCCTCTGTCTCTACTGCTCTATCTAATTTGAGAATCTAAGTTTTCAGAAATCCAAGTTTTCAGAATCCAAGTTTTCAGAAATCCAAGTACCAGTACTTGATCTATCTGTTACAGAATTCTGAGAGATCTCTGCTCTCACTGCTCCTTCTTTCCTGTCATTAAGCTCTCACATTCAGTCATTTTGCTGGAAATTACAAGTTGAATATACAGTAGTAGAATTACAGTACAGTAGAACTTATAGTAGAAACTACTTACACAGCCCTACATTTGTCATTTTAATTTTGCATTAGACTTTAGTTTGGACTGCTAGTTTGGCTTACTTTGATCAATTGTATAAAATATCACCTTTTTATAAGTTTATTTGTAATAAGATAATCTGGTTATTTTGTAATACATACATTCAGATAAATAATAAATTAGATCCAGTCTGCTAGTCTGTTTCATTGGCTATAACATTTGACTGCAAGTTTATAGTATTATTATTTAAGGACAAACCCATTTTGTCACTCAGTGGAAGTATTCAGTTAGTATTGTTAGAAGCGCCTGAGGACCCAGACTAACTGTTTTCTGACTGCTGCAGAACATCCAGCTGAAGAATCCTCATCGCCTGTCATCTTATCACCACGCCACCAAAGCTCCATATATTTGATTTCAATTTTAGATATCTGAAAGATTTACATAAACTCCCCTAAGAGCTAAGACTTTTATTATAGCCTGTTGATTGTGGAGATTTATTCTGCATATCAATTTACAGAAGTTGTAATTATTTACCAGTCTGGTTAAAAAAAAATATAAGAAGTAAAATTATACAGTTTCTAAAAGAGCTACAATAAAACGGACCAAATTGTTTCCAGAGAACTTTGAATTTCCTTTATTTTGAGTTTGGAGTACAAATCAGCTTTTGAACGTCTGTTTATATATTCATAAAAACATTTTAAAGTAGTATACTAGTACATTTCTCAGATTTAACAGTAACTTGAGGAGTTATACGTTTTTCTCTGTTTCAAGGCTAAGTTTTGTTTACATTTGTGTATAACCACATATAAGCTCCAGGTTGTACTTAAGCAAAATGCCAAGAAAAGGTCAAAGGTCTCAGTCCCAGAAGCTTAGACGTCAGAAGGAGAAAGAACAGGTGAATGTTTCTCAGAGCAGTGAGCAGGTAAAGGTGTGTGTTTCAACTTTTCCCAGCACAGAAGTGCAGAGCAGTGTTCAGACAGCCACAGTGTCTTATGCAGATGTGGTAAAGAGAGGTGTTCCCTCAGTGTCTGTCCCAGAGCCTGAAGTTATGCAGGTAATCCAGACTGAACCCCAGGTAACTGAACAAACACAGCATGATGGAGAGACAGCCACAGTGTCTTATGCAGATGTGGTAAAGAGAGGTGTTCCCTCAGTGTCTGTCCCAGATCCTGAAGTTATGCAGGTAATCCAGACTGAACCCCAGCTAACTGTACAAACACAGCATGATGGACAAGCTCCAGGACAGTCTCATGTACAGGTTACAAACAGTGAAAGTCGTCCACGAGTGAGTAGCATCTGTGCAGCCCGAAGCCAGGCTTCTCCTAGGTATGGAAAGTACCGTAATCAGCAATGTATGGCTAACAGTTTGGTTTTCCTGTCATTCTTACACGAGGATGAATTTATTACCAGAGCAGATCTTAACCGTGTGTTGGACAAAGGCCATGCCTTGTATTCAGATGCCAGACTGAGGTTTGTGAACAGCGTGTTTCTAGCCACTGATGAACTTCCCTCAGTGGTCATCAGCCGCGAGACACGAGTATCAAGTAGACATGTCTCAGTTTGCTCGTTACGGCACATTTGATGGTACAGATCATCTTCCGAGCCTTGAACAAGGACTACAGTGTTTGGCTTCAGAGTTTCGCTACGCTTTGCTAGTCATGGGAGGAACAGTCATCGCCGTTTGCAGGCTGACTTCAGGTGAATATGCATATTTTGACCCTCACCCACGTAAGTCTACTGGTATGCCATTGTCGCTAAGTGTAAGTGGTGGAACTGCAGTTATGTTGAAGTTCACACGTCTTAATGACATGATTGACAGGATCAAACGTTTGTACCGAATGTTTAGCATTGCACCAACCTGCACTTATGAGCTACAGCCCATCGAGTTTCACAGTGAAAGCGCTGCTGACCAAAGAGATGCTAATCAAACCACGAATACAGACAAACAGCTACAAGTGTTCCAGCACCAGCTTTAAGTGAATGTGTTCATGAATCAAACTCCCAAATATACACTGAGCAGACAGAAACCTGTGACCAAAGATTTAACCAGTGAAGTAATGTCATCCAGAGCTGATTCTTCAAATGAGACAGCTGCTCCCTGAAAAAAACTTCCTTCTGATTATTTTGAAAAGAAAACCTCTGCATCTTCTGTGAGAGAAACCAGTAACACCAGATTCTGTTCCTCAGAATGATTCAAACACTGCCTCCAGTTCAACTAAGATAACAGAGGAACTCTCAGATAAACTGCTGAAACGTAATAAACAGGAAAGGCAAAAATAAGGAGAAAATTATTAGCCCAAGAAAAAGTACCACAGAGAAAGGAAAATCAGAAGAGAAAAGAAAGGCAGATGTACAGGTTTGATGAAAGCTTCAAGACAAAAAAAAACTCAGCTAGGAAGTCTAATGATCCTGATCACAGACAGAAAAGGATTCTGTACAGAAATGAACTGTATAAATTAAATGCTACCTATAAGGAGAAAAAGAAAGAACATTTGAGATATGAAAGATGTATAGAGAAGAGAAAGTGCTAAAATTAGAGACAGAAAAAGAGAACGTGTCATAAGGACATATAAAGACAATCCCTATTCAGAGATAAGCAGAAGGAACGTATTAACAAGAACATATAGAGAGTCTCCCATATTCAGAGAAAAGCAGAAGGAATATTCATATAGAGAAAGCAGAAGGAACGTGATAACAAGAATAACAAGAATATAGAGAGTCTCCCATATTCAGAGATAAGCAGAAAGAGCGTATAAGAAGAATATACAGAACTTGTGCTGGATTCAGAGAAAACAGAAAAAGCTTACATGAGGTCATATGTATATAACCTATATAAAGAAAGCGAAGAATTTAAAAAGAAAAACTATCTTACATGACTAAGCGGTATGGAGAAGAGAAACAATTTCAGCAACAACACAAGGACAATATGAGAGAAACGAATGAGAGTAAAATATTGGAACGGTTTTTCTTTTAGACAGATGCATAATGTCAGATGTGCAATGAACATAAAACGAAAATATCGCCAGATGCATCGACCAGCTGAGAGTTTACAGTGTCATCCAGATAACACTTTAATGAATGAGGCCATATCTCGTTTCAGATCCAACATTAAGTCAGCACCATCTTATGTTTGTACTGTTTGTCTAAAAGCTTCTTTTCCTAATCAGGTGAAAATCTGCAAAGAGAAAATTACTCAAAACACCAAACTGTAGCTCAGCAGTGTCTAACTGGTAAATTTGTTCATGTGTGTGATGAAGCATGTCATGATCACTGCAGCTTTCCTGTTGAGAGAAAAAAGGAGTATATCTGTCACACATGTCACAGTTCCCTCAAAAGTGGATGCATGCCCAGGCTTGCTGCTGTCAATGGTTTAGAACTGCAGGATATTCCAGCTGAACTGTGTGATCTCAACATTCTGGAGAGACATCTGATTGCCAAATGCATACCATTTGCTAAGATTATTCCTCTTCCAAAGGGGAGACAGAGACTCATACGTGGTAATGTGGTGTGTGTACCATCTGAGGTCCAACAAACAGTTGAATGTTTACCCAGACTCAGAAGCCATTCACAGATAATGAGGATCAAGTTGAAAAGACGACTGTGCTACAAAGGCCATCAGCTGTTCCAGACTGTCACCTGGTCTAAACTCATTCAAGCCCTGCGTAAACTGAAACAAATTCATCCACAGTACACAGATATTGTTATCAGAGATGATGCATTGCTTTGTGATCCAACATTACCTGATGATGACAGCAGTGATGAAGCCAGCATGGCAAGTGATGATTATGATGAAGCAGATTTAATGGAAATTGACAACTATGAAAAGATGCCCTTTTGTGCGAAAGTGAGTCTGAAAGTGAACAAGCTATTAATATGCAATCCTGTGATGAACAACCAGAGGAACAAAATCCAGATGAACCAGAAAGTGATTTGAACAATGGAGGTTTTGCTCTAGAAAGTTGTCTGCAGCCTGTAGACATTTCAGAAGAGATTCTCTGTTTCACTGATAACACATATTGTGTGGCTCCTGCAGAAAGAACAATCCTGTTAGCTTCTTCAGAACTCCTCATTTGGAAGCCATGGCATTTCCTGTGCAGTTTCCTACTGGTCAGAATACACTGGATGAAAAGAGACATCTCAAGCTCACACCGAGTGCTTACTTCAAGTCAAGGCTTTTCAACATTGATGCAAGATTTGCTAAAGATACAAATTACCTGTTTTTCTCACAGTTTGTCACTGAAATACATTTGGCTAATTCCAGCATGACAATACAGCTAAGGAAAGGTAAAACTATGACCAAAGATGGACGCAAAATCACATCAGGAATGTTACAAAGTAAGACAGAAGTAGAGAAGCTGGTAAGAAATAAAGATGCAATCAGATTTATGCAGCCACTCAGAGGAACTCCAGCTTACTGGCAGAAAACTACCAGAGATCTATTCAGTATGGTTCGTCAAATAGGAACACCTCAGTTCTTTGTCACTTTCTCTGCTGCTGAGATGAGATGGCCGGAAGTGATTCAAGCAATAAAGAGACAACAAGGTGAAGAGGTTGATTTTGAAGCCCTGGACTGGTCAGAAAAGTGTGAAATTCTAAGATCAAATCCAGTAACCACCATGCGAATGTTTGATAAGCGTGTTGAGGCTTTGTTCAGAGATTTGCTTTTTCTCCTGCACAGCCCCTTGGTGAGATCATTGATTACTTTTACAGAGTTGAGTTCCAGCACAGAGGTAGTCCACATATACACATGTTGCTGTGGATTCGAGAAAAGGTAGAAGTAGATGTGGATGATGACCAAACTGTCTGTGACTTTGTGGACAGATACATCTCAGCTCAACTCCCTGATCCAGAAAAACAACCTGAACTGCACAAAAAAGTCACTGAACTACAAAAGCACAGCAAAAACCACACAAAGACATGCTTTAAGAGTGTGAACTCTGGTTGTAGATTTGGGTTTCCAAAACCACCAGCCACAAGAACAATGATTGTGAGACAGGATGAGGATTCAGACACTGAAGCTGCAAAAGCCAAACTCAGACCTTTGTTGAACCTGCTGAAAGAACCTGAAGCTGCTTCCCTCACCATAGAGCAGATTCTGTCACGATGCAACTTGACAATGAATGAGTATGAACAATGCCTCCAAGACATAAACAAGAAAACAGCTCTGATTCTGAAACGTGACCCAAATGAGTGTTGGATCAACAATTACAACCCAGACCTGCTTGAAGCCTGGAACTCTAATTTAGATGTCTCATTAATTTTGAATGCCTATTCATGTATAGAATACCTCTGTAAATATATAACAAAGAAAGAATCTGGCCTCTCTGAATACCTGAAGACAGTTATTGATAACTCTGATAAGAACACGGTCAATGAATGTGATGAAATGAGAGCTGTGATGCAGGCTTATTCAAAAAGAGAGAAATCAGTGCACAGGAGTGTGTGACTCGAGTCTGTGGCCTAAAAATGAAAAAATGTTCCCGCAGTGTTGTATTTGTACCAACAGATGATAACCCAGTAAAAATGAGTCGCCCGATGAGCTACCTGGAAAGCACAACACACGACAGCTGTAATATTTGGATGACAAGTTTGAGTGATAAATACAAATGCAGACCTGAGACACCAGAATATGAGGAAATGTCACTGGCTGATTTTGCTGCCTTGTGCCGGTTGGTGAGTGGTCCAAATGAAGGAAAAGATGTGCTTCCTCTTCTAAACCAGCTTGGATTTGTACAAAGGCGAAAGAATGATAAACCAGCTATAATCAGGTATTACCACTGTTCACAGGAAAAAGATCCTGAGCAATATTATGGTCGACTGTTGAGACTTTACCTTCCACACAGATCAGAGCAGGAACTGAAACCACAAGGGTTCCAAACCTATCAGTCCTTCTACAACTCAGGTTTTGTGCAACTTCCATGTTCAGACCACAGTGAGTCTGTGAAAAGGATTGTGAAAAGAAATAAAGACAAGTATGAGAAGAACTCTGAGGATATTGAGAGTGCACTGGAAGAATTTGAACAAAATAGGGATGTTGTGATTGATGAATGGTGTAATCTTGCTCCTGAATCTGAAGTTGTGAGGATGCAATGTGATGAGAATCTTCCTGAGAGACATTCTGATGATGAGAACGAACAGGAGAATGTTCCCGACTACAGTCGTCAGTCTGATGCTGTAACAGAGATCAGAGCCATCAGAGAACAACCTGCAGTAGATCCAGCCGTGGTACGTGTAATGTATCAGAATCTGAACCAGAAGCAGGCCTGCGTGTTCTATGCTATTAGAGACTGGTGTATTCAGCGAGTTTGTGGTTTGAACCCAGATCCATTTCTCTTCTATATCAACGGTGGTGCAGGAACTGGAAAGTCACATCTGATTAAGTGTATTCACTCTGAAGCATCAAAGATCCTGAGCAGACTGCCTGCTAATGCAGAAGAAGCTGACATATCAAATCCAACTGTTTTACTGACTTCATTTACCGGTACAGCAGCTTTTTCTATCAGTGGCTCTACATTACATTCTCTACTGAAACTACCCAGGAGTCTGAAACCACCCATTCAAGGACTTGGTAACCAACTGGATGAAGTCAGATCTGAGCTTATAAATGCTGAAATTATTGTTATTGATGAGATTTCAATGGTTTCAAAACCCTTTTGCTTATGTGGATGCAAGACTGAAACAAATCAAAGGCACTCAGAGACCTTTTGGTGGAATGTCAGTTTTAGCTGTTGGAGATTTTACCAGCTGCCACCAGTGCGACAGTCTAAACCTCTCTGTGTTTATGATCCAGAACAGATTGACCTATGGCAGGAACATTTTCAGATGATCACTCTAACCGAGATCATGCGTCAGAAAGATGATGTGGCCTTTGCAGAGATGCTGAACAGGATTAGAGTCAAAGAAAAGACAGATGAGCTTTCTCAGTGCGACAGAGATTTGTTGTCACAGGCCGTGACTGCACCAGAAGAATGTCCAACTGAGGTCTTACACATCTATGCCACCAACAAGAATGTGGAATCCCACAACACAGATACCCTGAAGAAGCTTCATTCAAACATTATAATCATCAATGCAGACGATTTCCAGAAGGATAAATGTACAGGCAGAATGGCACGAAGAGACAAACCATTTACAGGTGGGCGAAATGATTTACCTGACACTCTGAATGTTGCTGAAGGAGCTCGAGTCATGCTGACCAGAAACTTGGACACACTAAACGGTTTAGTCAATGGTGCTTTTGGTATACTGGTAAAGGTGGTGAGATCTGAAAATGATGGACACATAATTAAACTGGGGCTCAGAATGGACAACCAGCAGCCTATGAGACACAACCGCAGTGCTAATGCAGCATCTGATGATCTGGTTTACATTGAGAGAGCAGAGGAGAGTCTGAAGTTTAAAGGAGCGGTACGCAGACAGTTTCCTGTAAAGCTAGCATTCGCCTGCACAATTCACAAAACTCAGGGTCTTACAACACAGACAGCTGTAGTTTCAATGAAGAACATTTTTGAACCAGGTATGGCTTATGTTGCTCTCAGCAGGGTGACGTCTCTCAGTGGACTCTATTTGCAGGACTTGGATGAGAAAAAGATTTACGCCAATCCTGAGGTAACTGCAGCACTCCAAACCATGAGACAAGCCAGTGTTGAGGAAATGATGCCTCTTCTTCAGGTCAGAGAAACAGCCAACAGACCTGACACTCTTACACTGATCCATCACAATACGGAGGGTTTGCCATCTCACATCAGTGACATCAAGAGTCATCATGAAATGTGTTTAGCAGATGTTTTGTGTCTCACTGAGTCTCACCTCCAAGGCTCCTTTGTTGCAGACAGTCTTCATTTGGACGGCTACACCATGTTCAAACGCAACAGACATGTGTCCTACACAAACTTTCCTCACATGGCCAGCAGAAGTGGTGGGGGAGTTGTTGTGTATTTGAGGAATCATTTTCAGGTTCAGGTAAAACAGTATCTGCATAATGTCACTGATCTTGAGTTTTTAGTGTTGAAGGTTCAGGCTCCATTCCCTGCGCTCATTGCTGTTGTGTACAGACCTCCAGACTACAGTTTGACACCATTCATGCAAAACCTGGTAAGTCTTTTAGATTCACTTGAAATAATGGACTGTCACCCAATAATTGTGTGTGGAGATTTTAATGAAAACCAGTTACAGAGTGGAAGAAAACAGATTCTGGAGCAGTTTCAGTCGAGAGGGTATTCACAGCTGATCACTTCTGCCACTACAGACAAGAACACCCTGCTTGACCTCATTTTTATTTCTCAGCCACAGCAAAGTCTTCATTCAGGTGTCCTGAGAACATATTACAGTTACCACAACCCTGTGTTTTGTGTCCTGTCCTTGAGCCAATCATGAAGTCGTCTGGTGAGTTTTGAAACAATTACAGATCATGTTTGTTACAGAGTTTACTGATTGTAGAGCATGAAAAGATTTTTCATTGAAAAAGGGTCTTCACTACTCTGTCTGTCAGAAGACCCTTTCTTATTGCAATGTTATT
The DNA here is from genome assembly GCF_013358895.1 of Oreochromis aureus. Classification (NCBI taxonomy): domain Eukaryota; kingdom Metazoa; phylum Chordata; class Actinopteri; order Cichliformes; family Cichlidae; genus Oreochromis; species Oreochromis aureus. Next base: position 9,386 of record NW_024108839.1, read on the forward strand.
AATCATTTCACCAAATCATTGCTGAATTTCATGCAGAGCAGGGAGATCTGCTTTCTGCTATCATGCACCTCTGATCTGAAATGTGCTGCAACATTTGATAAACCAACATCATTTTTTTTTATTCTCATGTTTTAAATGACTAAATCTTTTTACTGTGACGTATGTAGCTCAACAAACGAGATCTTCCCCTCCAAGGGCTTTAAAATATGAAATAGTAAATAAATAAATCCCAGATAAATGCAGGTATTTATTATGGGTCACATGAATAAATACAGACAATTATATTTTCTTGATTATAGTAGATTTTGTAGAATCAAAAGTTTTTGTGATGAATGAGTTTTTGCTTATCATGTTTTACAGGTAAAAAATGTCAAAAGTTTTAAACTATCTTTAGGCTACCAGAGATGTCTATAATGATACATTATGTAGAGAAAAACATTAGTACAGCTTACAGAATATGTATAAAAACTGATTTAGAAGTAAATGGATAGTTTTCTGAAAGTTCCGACTACAGTTTAACACCACCCACCCAGCTCAGCCCCCAAGTGTCTATGTAATGCTTGTATGGTGTGTGAGTTTGACTTGGCCTTTATCCGGGTGGGTTTGGGTTTGGGTGGATAAAGGCCAAGTCAGAATTCTCTGAGCAGCTGGAAAAAGCTGCTAATAAACAAAGACATCAGAAAGTGTGGGCTTTAGGTGTAGCCCACGCTTTCTGATGCACTAATTAGACTTAGTAACCGACACCCCATACCAGCATTACATAGACACTTGGGGGCTGAGCTGGGTGGGTGGTGTTATAAGCACTTGTTTTGTTAGATGTATTTTTTCAGACAGGGCACAGTCTCCTTTGTGGCAAAACCTTCAAACTTCACCATCCTCAGCTGAAACAACAACATCTTAACCCCATCTTCATGAACTGCTGAGCCAAACCTGATCCATCAGTGCTGGACTGCACAGATAACTACATGCCACAAGGAGACTGCTGTGTTATGAACTGCCATACCAGTGTGTCTTCAATGGAGAAGATGACACACCCATCACCTGACCTCCTGCCTGATCTGGAGACCATCATCATGCTGCCACACTACACACCTCTGAGACCATCAATGATGACTGATACTGAGGAAACTGTATTTCCTGTCAGAGATGCTCAGTGATCCTCAGAGCAGAGAGAGGTATGATTCTTTATCTTTGATAAAAATGTCAGTGTTTTTAATTCAATTAATTAATTAAAATCCTGTGTATTGCATAAATAATTTCACACTCAAATGATTATACTTGTTGACACTTTTTGAGTTTTAATTCACATTATGGATTACAAATCTATGCTTTTTCTACTCTGTCTCTCTGTGCAGGTATTGCTGTCTTCTGAGTTCTTCAGTGTCCCAACTGAGACATTCAAACCTCATTGCAGAGCTCATGTCTTTCCTCACCATCATGTGAGTGTGAGATTGCTCTGGATTCTGGTTATGTGGCCTGCAGCACCTATAAGGTATTTCAATATTGTTCATTGTATAACTTATTGTAGTTTTAGGGTTTCTACAGACAAATAAAATGTTCCTTTTTCGGTATTTTTTTAGAACAAGCTCGTCCAGTGTGCCTGCATTCCAGCTTCACAGAAAAGAAGATCAGACACCAGCGAGGGAGGATAAGAAAGACAGACACAACAACATTGTCATCCCCTATGTAGCGGTGTATCAGAAAACTCAGGAGAGTTTTCTCCAAATACGACATCCCAGTGTACTTCAGACCCAGTAACACACTCAGACAGAAACTGGTTCACCCGAAGACAAAAGTCCAAAACACAAACTTAACAGTGTGGTGTACGCTGCACAGTGCAGCGAGGAATGCCCAGACCTCTACATTGGAGAGACCAAACAGCCACTTCACAAGCGCATGGCACAACATAGAAGAGCCACCTCCACGGGACAAGACTCAGCAGTTCATCTGCATCTAAAGGTCAAAGGTCACTCTTTCGAGGATGCCAATGTTCACATTTTGGACAGAGAGGACAGATGGTTTGAAAAGAGGAGTGAAAGAAGCCATTTACGTCCAATGTGAGCGACCATCTTTGAACAGAGGCGGTGGTTTACGACACCAACTGTCTGCCATTTATAATCCAGTTTTGAGTTCCTCCCCAGACACCTTAACGCCCACTCACATCCTGGGAGTGGGGGGTGATTTCTGACCTCAGGAAATCACATGATAGGGTGGGGCCAGGTTTCACAATGAGCTCACCCGAAACCCTGGCTGATTGGGACCCACACCCACTTTCACACTTTGGCTCATGTGATTAGGTAGAGGATCAGGGGTTCTTTGTCCCTCTTGGGGAAACTCCCACTGGGTTTAAATCTGGGACTCTCCATTGACCCTTAGAACTGAAGAAGCTTCTCGGATGAGAGGTGAAACGTCTTCAAGGAACTCAAAGAAGTCCAGACGCTTTTCTTTCCAAGCTCCTTAGACTTCACTTGTGTTAATTACATTTTATTTGTTGTTGTTTTCTTTTAGATTTATATGCAGTGATTGGATGTGGTGGAGCTTTGTTAGCTTTGTGTGGAAAACATCTGTTTGTGATGATATTTACAACAAGGCTTTAAGGTGACAGTTTCCATGTAATTTCAATCCTTTTACTATGCAAAACATGTTTGCAATTAACATATTTTTTCAGTTTTGTCTTTTGGATTTATGGTTAACATTCCTCTGTGACAGCAAATACTAAACTGGTCCAAGTAACCAGCATATCATTGGTCAAAGGCAAAAGGACCACATGTCACACTAGCAATGAATTTTTGACTGTGTTTGTGTTAGTATAGAGTAGGTCTAACAGTGGTTTTCCACATCTGCTCTAATATATATAGATAATGGGTCAGACATATAAAGTCATTTTGAAAAGTTCATAAAGGTCATTTATATGTGTTCCTCTTTATCATTTTATATCAGGTCACACAGCTGACTTGAGTTTTGATCAGAGTAGAACCATAACATTCATGCTAATGGTTCTACTGTTTACAGTTACTTTATGATGGATTTCACCCTGGTCACAGCACTATGTGAAAAGCTGTTAGAGGTAAAGTTAACCCAATTAATACCTCATCATAAGTCACTCTCTAACACAAAGCAGTGATTATTTTTCACTGTAATTTATTCCACAACAATGTTCTTTATTTGATCCTTGTTTCTTTAAATATGCACATCGATTGTTCAGCTGTGTGACTCTCCACACCTCAAATATATCACAATGTGGACTTCATTTCGACAGTATTTTGTAGATTGGTACCATATTTATCATCAAATCATCTTGTGCATTTATTACCTAAATGTTGTTTGTGTTTTTTTTGTTTGTTTGTTTGGGGTTTTTTTGTTGCCATTTTTACATTTTACCAACTGTGTAAATTCTGCAATTTTACCTTGGTTTTGTTTCACATCAGTTTATCTGCTGGCTGGTATTCCTGTCTTCCTTCTCTCACCCCAACCGGTCGCAGCAGATGGCCGCCCTCCCTGAGCCTGGTTCTGCTGGAGGTTTCTTCCTGTTAAAGGAGTTTTTCCTTCCCACTGTCGCCAAAGTGCTTGCTCATAGGGGGTCATATGATTGTTGGGTTTTTCTCTGTATCTATGAAGCGCCTTAAGGCAACTTTTGTTGTGATTTGGCGCTATATGTATTGAATTGAATTGGTTTTCTTCCTTTTTTAATCTTTCTGGTCATTTTTCACAGTTAAACAAGTAACTTTGAGGTTACTTCATCGTTTTCAGCTGTTATCTGTTTACAGTTTTTTCCTAATAATTACATTTCTGCAAAATTATAGCAGTTCTGGTAAGTTGAAATATTTCTGCCAAGTTATTAATTTTCTACTAAGTTATATCATTTCTGCTAAGTTATGTTATTCTAAATTATTACATTTCTGCTAAGTTGTAGCTTCTGGTAAACTACAACATTTCTGCTGAATTGTTATGTTTCTTCTAAGTTATTGCATTTCTCCTAAGTTATTACATTTTTGTTAACTTGATGTTGTTCTGCAAAGTTATTAAAATTTCAACAACTTTTTAAACACTGACTTTGATTTTTGATTTCTTCAGCTATTTTCAACTATTTTCAGCAGACAGCTTCAGCTTTACAGCATCCACACTGCATTTTCGCAGGAAATGCAAATTTTTCTAGTTATTATTATTCTTAGGACTTCCGTACACTTTTGCGCTGTGGATCTACTTCCACAATTTTCAGCCGACTTTTTTTCACCGTTCAAATTTTAAACTATTCTGCTATTTTTGCTAATGATGGCTATATCTTTTGGTATTTTATACTCTTATACTTTTTAAAATATTACGTTTTTTTCCTTTAATTTGTCCCATTGAAATGAATGGGAAACTTCCGCAATTCTGCTAAAACTTGCTTGTTTTTGAAACTTAACTACTTTTTCCTACTTTCACGTAGAACAACCATTCAAACTTTAAAATGTTCTCAAATTATTGGGCTATTCAGGAATAAATCAGCTTTTTCAAATCTTTTACCGTTTTACTTTTATGCCTCTTAAAGTTTTGAGTTGCAAAATTGTGATTTTTCACAAAATACATGCGTTGTTATGGTTGCTATGCACTTGGCTTCCAGTGTGCCACTGAAGGTTTTGCAGTCTTCTCTTCATGTCCGAACAACTTCTTGCTACTTGCTCAATTTTCACTCAACTTCCACAAATTATACATCAAAACGTAGGTATTTTTGCTGGCTTTCAGAAAATGTCACTATCATGGTTGTGGGATTTATAGAATTTTGTCAAATCTTCTCAGACCAACACAAAGTCTCAAAAATCCCCATAGAAAGTCAATGGAGAGCTTGTTCAAAATCACAGCTTGATTTCTGTAATGAGAGGCATATTCGAATCGTCATATCTCCTTAACGAAGCAAAGTTAAGACATAAGGCTTGTCCCAGTATATCTTCAGACACTCCTGACGCTCACAATTCAAGAATTTCTTTCTCACCTATTACCGTTCTGAAATGAGTTAGACTTGTTTGAGGGTAGGAAATTCATCGTTCGCTCAGATTTCTTCAGATTTCAAACTCTGAAATGAACCACTTTTTTTCTCTCGTCATATCTTTTAATGGATATCAACAGAGACCTGAAAATTTCCATGACTGTTCACCAAAGCCTGCTGTCTCTTACAGTGAAAGAATGATATTGATACTCCAAATAGATTTAGAGTTAGAAAGCGTTGTTTGAGGGCAGGTCAAGGCAGTTTTTGCTTCGCCTCTACTCAGTTATGGTGCATTACAAGTCAAATATCTTTAAAAATCCATATTTTAATGATAAATTGTCAACACTGTAAGATTCCTCATCTCTTCTGAACAAAACGGTGTAAGAATGACCGTTCTAGCCCCTACGGTTAGGAAATTATGGCCATTTGTTTGAGAGGAATCCTCACTATGAGAAATTCACTGCAGAAATCCTGTCTCTGTGCTCTGTGTGTGTAAAACGGCTGCACCTGTTTTGGCGGGAAAAAGTGCACAGGCTCTCTGATTGGTGGATTCAAATTTAGCAGCTCCCAGGCTGCTTGACTGACCTAGAAACTTGATTTTCTCCTGTGTGTGTGTGTGTGTGTGTGTGTGTGTGTGTGTGTGTGTGTGTGTGTGAGAGAGAGAGAGAGAGAGAGAGGGCGAGAGAGAGTTTTTATGGGAGCATCTTATTGTATGATTTAAATTCAATATATTTAGACTGGTTGACTGAATTTGATCCTGTGTGTGTCTCTCTGTGCTTTTGGGACTTTTTGCAGCTGTCCATTTTGCTTTTCCAATTTTTCTATTTAAGTTATTACTATTGTGCTAAGTCATAGCATTTGTGCTGCTTTTCAGTATTTGTGCTAAATACAGCATTTCTGCTAAATCATACTATTTCTGCTATTTTATAAGACTTGTGCTAAATACAGCATTTGTGCTAAATCATACTATTTCTGCTATTTTTTAGGATTTGTACTTAATATAATATTTCTGCTTAATTATAGTATTTCTGCCATTTTATAGTATTTGTGCTAAAACATAGTATTTCTACTAAATGCAGTATTTCTGGGTAATCATTGTATTTCTATATATTTCTGCCAGGTCCCCAGGGAGTCAGTCCTAATATTCAAATTTACATATCAGGACCTGGACGGCTTCCCAGCCAGCCAATCATATCTCAGTCCTGGCACATTCAAATTTGCATATTGGGACCTTCATGGCTTCTCAGCCAGCCAATCATATCTGAGTCCTGGCACATTTAAATTTGCATATTGGGGCATTCATGGCTTCCCAGCCAGCCAATCATATCTGAGTCCTGGCACATTCAAATTTGCATATTGTTGCCTTCATGGCTTCCCAGCCAGCCAATCATATCTGAGTCCTGGCACATTCAAATTTGCATATTGGGACCTTCATGGCTTCTCAGCCAGCCAATCATATCTGAGTCCTGGCACATTCAAATTTGCATATTGTTGCCTTCATGGCTTCTCAGCCAGCCAATCATATCTGAGTCCTGGCACATTCAAATTTGCATATTGGGACCTTCATGGCTTCCCAGCCAGCCAATCATATCTGAGTCCTGGCACATTCAGATTTGCATATTGGGACCTTCATGGCTTCTAAGCCAACCAATTCTCTATGTCATATATCTCTAATATTTCATATTTTTATTTTCAGTGGTCAGCATTTCAAGATTCTCCCATGTCTTCTGAATAAAATGGTCTAAGAATGACTGTTTTAGCCCCTACGGTTAGAAATTCATGGCTGTTTGTTTGAGGGGAATTCTCACTATGAGAAATAGACTGCAAAAATCCTGTCTCTCTCTGTGCTGCATGTGTAAAAGCCTGCACTTGGTGCACCAGTTTTGGCGGGAAAAAGCACACAGCCCCTCTGATTGGTGGATTCAAATTTAGCAGCTCCCAGGCTTGCAAGACTGACCTAGAAACATGCTGTTAACAGCCCCTGTTCACTTTCTGCTGCTGCTGCTGCTGTGTGTGTGTGTGTGTGTGTGTGTGTGTGTGTGTGTGTGTGTGTGTGTGTGTGTGTGTGTGAGAGAGAGAGAGAGACAGAGAAAGGCTTTTTATGGGATGATCTCATTGTAAGATTTAAATTCAATATATTTAGACTGGTTGACTGAATTGGATCTTGTGTGTGTGTGTGTGTGTGTGTGTGTGTGACAGAGAGAGAGAGAGAGAGAGAGAGAGAGAAAGCCTTTTTATGGGATGATCTCATTGTAAGATTCAAATTCAATATATTTAGACTGGTTGACTGAATTGGATCTTGTGTGTGTGTCTCTCTGTGTGTGTGTGTGTGTGTGTGTGTGTGTGTGTGAGAGAGAGAGAGAGAGAGAGAGAGAGAGAGCCTTTTTATGGGATGATCTCATTGTAAGATTTAAATTCAATATATTTAGACTGGTTGACTGAATTGGATCTTTGTGTGTGTGTGTGTGTGTGTGTGTGTGTGTGATTTAAATTCAATATATTTAGACTGGTTGACTGAATTTGATCCTTTGTGTGTCTGTCTGTGCATGTGTGTTAACATATGTGTACATATTTGTGGTTGTGTGACTGTTATACTTTTTTTTGCTGGTTTTTTTTTTCATTTAACAATTACATTTGAGGGACCCTTAGCATGTTCAGGATTTTTCAGCTGTCCATTTTGCTTTTCAATTTTTCTATTTAGGTTATTACTATTGTGCTAAGTCATAGCATTTCTGCTGCTTTCCAGTATTTGTGCTAAATACAGCATTTCTGCTAAATCATACTATTTCTTCTATTTCATCAGATTTGTGCTAAATATAGTGTTTCTGCTACAAAATAGTATTTCTGCCAAATATAGTATTTTTGATTAATTATAGTTTTCTACCAAATCATAGTACAGTTTTACTGCTTTTTATATGGCTTCTAAGACAACCAATCATATCCAAGGGCTTGCACATTCAAATTTGCATATTGTTGCCTTCATGGCTTCTAAGACAACCAATCATCTATGTCATATATCTATGATATTTCATATTTTTATTTTAAATGGTCAACATTTCAAGATTCTCCCATGTCTTCTGAACACAACGGTCTAAGAATGACCGTTTTAGCCCCTACTGGTTAGGAATTTATGGCTGTTTGTTTGAGGGGAGTCCTCACTATGAAAAATAGACTGCAAAATCCTGTCTCTCTCTGTGCTGTAAAAGCCTGCACTTGGTGCACCAGTTTTGGCAGGAAAAAGCACACAGCCCCTCTGATTGGTGGATTCAAATTGAGAATCTCACAGCTATTTGACTGACCTAGAAACATGCTGTTAACAGCCCCTGTTCACTTGCTGATGCTATGTGTGTGTGTGCGCGCGTGTGTGTGTGAGCCTGAGTGTGGGTGTGAGTGTGTGTGTGTGTGTGTGTGTGTGTGTGTGTGTGTGTGTGTGTGTGAGAGAGAGAGAGAGAGAGAGAGAGAGAGAGAGAGAGAGAAAGACACACACAAAGCCCTTTTTAGGGCAGTATCTCATTGTTGGATAAAAATATAATATATTCAGACTGGTTGACTGGCATAGACCCTGTGTGTGTGTCTCTCTCTGTACATTTGTGTATCCATATTTGATTTTCTGTGTATTTGGTGATTTATGTATCCATATTTGATTTTGTGTATCTGTTGGCTTTTCTTATTTTTTTTTTTTCTAAATGAATTTTTATTTTATTTTTTCACAGGTGAACAAAAATTAGTTTTGAGCGAACTTAACCATGTTCCTTTTTATTCAGCTTATCATTTTACCTTTCCAATATTTTCACTTAAGTTATTACTATTCTGCTCAATCATATTATCTGTTCTAAATCATTGTTATTAAGCTATATTGTAGGATTTCAGCTAAATCATAGTATTTCTACTATATTATATTTTTCTTTCTAAATATAGCATTTCTGCTATAGAATAGTGTTTCTGCTATATTATAATATTTGTGCTAAACTGGAGTATTTTTGCTAAAACATAGTATTTATATAAAATTACAATATTCATAGTATATTACAGTGTCTCTGGTAAATCACAGCATTTCTGCTATGTTGTACTGTTTTCTAAATCATAGTATTTCTGTAATGTTTAAGAATGTTTGGCTAAATATATTCTTTCTGTTATCTTATACTATTTCTCCTAAATTCTTGTATTTTGACAAGTTATCGTGTTTCTGGTAAGTTACAATATTTCTGCTAAGTTCTGCTATGCTATTGAATTTCTGCCAAGTATTATGTTTCCTCTAAGATATTGCAGTTCTGCTAAGTTACTACATTTTAGCAAAGTTCCTTTGCTTCTGCAAAGCTTTTACAATTTCTGCAACTTCTCAGCTTTTTCAGCTAGTTTCAGCAGAAAGCTTCAGCTTTAAAGCATCCACACTGCATTTTCGCAGGAAATGCAAATTTTTCTAGTGTTTCCTCTAAGATATTGCAGTTCTGCTAAGTTACTACATTTTAGCAAAGTTCCTTTGCTTCTGCAAAGTTTTTACAATTTCTGCAACTTTTCAGCTTTTTCAGCTAGTTTCAGCAGACAGCTCCAGCTTTAAAGCATCCACACTGCATTTTCGCAGGAAATGCAAATTTTTCTAGTTATTATTATTATTCTCCAGTTTCCGCCTGAAATTTTGCAGCGAATCTCGCCCCGCAGTTTTGAGACAAGCTTCATATATGTTACCTCATTTTGTGCGGCTGGATCAGGAATGGTGTGCTATGACTTTTGGTGTTTATAACTATTATAGTTTTTTAAATATTAATATTTTAGTGAAAATTTTCCCGCGCCTCTCTGCCTAACAGTTTTGACAATAGGGTTACATATGTTAGATCATTTTGTGCGGCTGGAGCTGGACTAGTATGGTATACACTTTTGGTGTTCATGACTTTTATAGTTTTTGAAATATTTAGATTTTAGTGCAAATTTAGGCCAATTTCCATAGAAACAGACTTTATTTGTGGTGGGTTGGCTCTCTCTAGTGGTATACCGGGAGTAGTACGGCCGAAATCTGTATGCTTGTTTTTAAACTCAATATCCCATAATGCATAGCACGCCTCTGCCGAGTTCAACAATGGCGGACACCTCTTCGTTTTAAACGTCTTTTATTCGTGTTTCTAGGTCACAAAATGAACTTTTAAGATATTTTCAGGCGAGAATGTAGGTGTGTAAACTTCAAATATCTGCTCGTTTTGTCAAAACATCCCATATTATATCTGACGATGTTGCCGGCTAACTAGCTAGCGTGGCTAGCGACCCTTCGAGCACCCGGCTTGCCTTCAGTGAGACTGCTGACCATCACCTGTTCGCCGCCAACAGACTGTCTTAGGTGGACTTATTTTTCGTTTATATGGGCCGATGATGCTGGTCGATGTGGAAATAATAACTGAGTTGTTTGGTCTTGGCTAACGCGCAGCTACAACAGAGAGCAGCTATCTACCGGTGTGTGTCAGAAAAACATGCGGGAACGAGACATAGGAGGCGGCGAGGGGACCGCCGATCGACCGGTGGTAGATCGTGGATCAGGCAAACCTAAGGCAGGAGCGTGAGGTGAACTGAATTTCAGGTAAGAAGTTATGAATTGCACAGGAGTTTCTATAGAGCTGTGTGCGCGCTAAGTTACTGACGTTGAACTTTATTTTATTCATAACGGTTAGTCCGTAGAGTTGCCGTACAAACGGAATCGTCCCACATTCAGAGAAAATATTACAATTTATTCTGTCGTTATGAAGCCTCCCTGTCATTCTCTGGCCTGTTGCAACTTCAATCGTGAAACTGATCAACGATCGGCTTTTTCGCTCTTGTTTATCGCGCTAAACAACAGCAGCACGTTTAAGCTTGATCAGCTGTTGTTAGAATTCATTTGATTTTAATTTTGCGGCTGGTCCAAACCAGGAGATGTCCTTACTGAATCATCAGAGCTGAACTGGTGATGGAGAAACAGGTTTACCCTTTACAGGGCTCGCCAAATCGCTAGCCCGACGTCCCGGGCTAGCGATTTTTCCAGTCGGGCTACCAAAATCCATCTCAGCCCTGCCCGTCGGGCTATCATGGGAGGAAAGATATGTCAATGCTTTTGCATTCTTTTCGCAAATGTAGCTGAGTAATTATGTCATCGGCATCGATGAGCCACTGTCAATATGTGACACATTGAAATCGCGTTTGAATTTGCGCTTGTTTTTGCTTTCACTTTCACTTTGCGCTAACTGTGTGTAGAGAGCGACAGCACTAATTGGTAAGTCACAGATTAATTGCACACCACTTCCTCTGACATCGTCTTATCAATCGTTAGCTTACTATCAAACATGACAAGTGAAATCTCCTGCAGCAAGCTTAAACGTGATAGAGGCTGATTACGCAGAGAATTGCTGATCGTTATGTAAATATGCATGTAAGAGCAGATGGATTTAAGCAGGTATTTTAGTTCTGCAGAGCCAAACAAGAGAGGTCAGGGTGAAGAAGGGGCAGCCAAAGAAAAGCCAACCACAAAAGCGGAAAAGTTATGACAAATCAGACTATGAGGGAAAAAGAAAGCGCAGCTTTATGGTTTCATGGACTAAAGAATTTATGTGGCTGGAATACGACGAGCTAAATAACCTCATGTTCTGCGGGTGTGTTGTGAGTTTCCCTCGATTTCTGAGTCGACAAGCGCCTTTGTTACTGGGACCAGTCATTTTAAGAAAGACCCCATCAGAACCCATGACAAATGCAAGAAATGCATTATTGCCCAGTCTGCAATATCTTTCCCAGAACAAACACCAATTGCAAAAAGCATACTAAAAATAAACCAAGCATAACAAGAAGTCCTGAAAATCTGTTTAGAACAGCCTACTATGTTGCAAAGAGTGAACTACCACTGACAAAATTTAGCAGTCTTTGCAAACTTCAAAAAGCAAATGGCCTAGATCTTGGTTGCACTTGCCTCTTACCTGTGATTTCAGTGGAAATGTCAAAAATAAGGATCTGACACAGACTGATTCCTGTTGTACAGTTCTTACAAGTTCATAGAAATTTGTTCAATTAGAACCAAATATTTGAGTTGATGATTGAAATTGTTGTTGTAATTTGTGTTTTAAATATTTTTAGATTGATGTTTTGTTTCCTTTACAGTATTATACTTTAATGTATAATATTGTAAAGGAAACAAAACATCAATCAAAAAATTGTCCTCTTTTTTTTTTTATTCGGGCTACTTAAATTTATTACCAAAAACTGAAGAGTGCCTCCCCGAAGGGCTACCAGGGATTTTGAAATTTTTATGAGCCCTGCTTTAGGTGACATGAATGAGTTGAAGGAAGTTATGAACTGTTTCTCAGAGACAAATAAACACCCAGCTCCTGTTTTTGTGTAGCTGACAGCTGGTAACTGTGCAGGGGCGGATCTAGCAAAGCTTTTGCCAGGGGCCAGGTAGGGCATTAACAGGAAAGGGGACACAAAGATATACTTTTCTTTCTTACTCTCGTATAAAATATTTAGCTTTTTATTAAATAGTTATCTGCATCTTACAACCAAAGTTTGTATAATAATACACAAGTTTGGCTGTAGACCATTGTTAATCATTTACTGTGTAAAAATAACAAAAACAAAAAGTAAATGCAAAAGTGCATAAATATTTATTTTACTTGTTTGATGTGTGTGGCAGGGCGTGGTCTGCAGTGCCGCTGCAGGGGAGGTGGACCCACGGGCGTAAAGTCTGTGCTCTTTCGGCTGTTTTTGGGTGTGTGTCGGGCTGTCAGTTGAAAAGCTACAGCCGGCTGTGTGGGTACACCAAGCATGTGTGAAAAGTGGTCCATAACGTAATGCTTCAAAGAGTGTTCATGCAAACATTGTCGGGTCTGCCGTGGTACAATGGGACTTCTGCTCATGAACCTGTGTGCACAGCATCTGCAAATCGGGGCTGTGCAAAGTCACTTCATCTTTACCCAAAACTGTAAGCTGTCATCTGTGAGGCGAGCGGTGTTTGTTTTACCATAGTTCACGGTGGAGAATGGCTGCTCTTCTGAGTTTTGCTCTCTGTAGCCGTATGAATGTCAAACTACACTGATTCGCAGCGGCATAGGCACACATAAAATTTCTTCTGAAATTTTCGCTTTCTAGTTATTATTATTATTCTCCAGTTTCCGCCTGAAATTTTGCAGCGAATCTCGCCCCCGCAGTTTTGAGACAAGCTTCATATATGTTACCTCATTTTGTGCGGCGGATCTGGAATGGTGTGCTATGACTTTTGGTCTTTATGAATTTTATAGTTTTTAAATATTAATATTTTAGTGAAAATTTTCCCGCGCTCCTCTGCCGAACAGTTTTGACATTAGGGTTACATATGTTAGATCATTTTGTGCGGCTGGAGCTGGACTATTATGTCATGACTTTTGGTGTTCATAACTTTTATAGTTTTTAAATATTAATATTTTAGTGCAAATTTAGGCCAATTCATCTTTTGGCGCCAAATAAACAGACTTCATTTGTGGTGTGTTGGCTCTCTCTAGTGGTATGCCGGGAGTGGTACAGCCTGTCTACCCTTATTTGGATTACCGTAATGATGACAATTTCAGCGGTGCACAGCGTCGCTGCTTTCAGGAGCCATTGGAATTTTTAAGGTTGCGCAAATCATTCAAAAGTTACGGTAATGCTTGGTGGAAAACTCAATATCCCACAATTCATATGCGCCTCTACAGAGTGAACAATGGCGGCCACCACTTCGTTTTATATGTCTTTTATTCGTGTTTCTAGGTCACAAAATAAGCTTTTAAGATATTTTCAGGCGAGAATGTAGGTGTGTAAACTTCAAATATCTGCTTGTTTTATCAAGACATCCCATATTTAGCGACAGTGCTCTGACTACGTCGGTCCTGCCTGACAGCTAGCCGGCTACCTAGCTAGCTGCCGCGCTTGGCTGCAAATGGATAGCGAGGGACTCTCTCTCCTTTCACCTCCCGGTCTCTCGCAAATGCTCGCATAGAATCGGAGTTACAGCTGGATGTGGAAAAAATAACTGAGTTGTTTGGTGGTGGAGCTACAACAGAGGGCAGCTACCCACGGTGTGTGACAGAAAGGACATGCCGCCAACGAGACATATGAGGAGGGGCAGGCGATTGCTAACGCGGTGGTCAATCATGGATCAGGGAAAGCGAAGGCAGGAGCGTGAGGTGAACTGAATTTCAGGTAAGAAGTTATGAACTGCACTCTATTTGGGTCAGATATAAACAGAGTTTAGGTGTAGTTTATTTAGCAGCAGTTCTCTTATGTGTTGCTGATAGCGGCTAGCTAGCTAGCGCCGCTTAGCATAGTTAGCTCAGCGCCGCTAGCAACCCTTCGTGAAAAAGCACCCAGGCTTGGCTTATATTGAGGCGGGTGAAACTCGTGTCAGCACCGGTCGCTCTCTATTTGGGTCAGATATAAACCGAGTTTCGGTGTAGTTTATTTAGCAGCAGTTCTCTTATGTGTTGCTGATAGCCGGCTAGCTAGCTAGCGCCGCTAGCATAGTTAGCTCGCGCCGCTAGCACCCTTCGTGAAAAAGCACCCAGGCTTGGCTTATATTGAGGCGGGTGAAACTCGTGTGTCAGCACCGGTCGCTCTCTATTTGGGTCAGATATAAACCGAGTTTAGGTGTAATTTATTTTCGTTGACCTTTTACAATCGTAATGCCACGGGAGTTTATATACAACTGTGTGCGCACTAAGTTACTGACGTTGGACTTTATTTTATTCATTAGGGTTAGTTCATAGAGTTGCCGTGCATTACAAAGCGGAATCGTCCCACATTCAGAGAAAACATTATGATTTATTCTGTCGATTCTGAAGCCTCCCCTGTCATTCTCTCGCGTGTTGAAACGTCAATCATGAAACTGATCAATGATCGGCTGTTCGCTCTTATTTATCGCGCTAAACAACAGCAGCACGTTTAAGCTTGATCAGCTGTTGTTAGAATTCTTTTGATTTTAATTTCTAGTATCAGCTGATGTTTGCTGGAGCATGAAGATGAAATCAGATGTCCTTACTGAATCATCAGAGCTGAACTGGTGATGGAGAAACAGGTTTACACTTTAGGTGACATGAATGAGTTGAAGGGAAGTTATGAGTTGTTTCTGAGAGACAAAGACCAAGCTCCTTTTTGTGTAGCTGACAGCTGGTAACTGTGCAGGGGCGGATCTAGCAAAGCTTTTAGGGGGAGCTAGGGCATTAACAGAGAAAGGTGGACACAAAGATATACTTTTCTTTCTTACTGTCATATAAAATATTTAGCTTTTATTAAATAGTTATCTGAATCTCACAACCAAAGTTTGTATAATAATACACAGGATTGGCTGTAGACCATTGTTCATAATTCAGAACACTGTGTAAAAATAACAAAAACAAAAAGTGAATGCATGTGTGAAAAGTGGTCTATAATGTAATGCTTCAAAGTGTGTTCATGCAAACATTGTCGGGTCTGCCGTGGTACAATGGGACTTCTGCTCATGAACCTGTGTGCACAGCGTCTGCAAATCGGCGCTGTACAAAGTAACTTCATCTTTACACAAAACTGTAAGCTGTCATCTGTGAAGCGTGAGCGGTGTTTGTTTTACCATAGTTCATGGTGGAGAATGGCTGCTCTTCTGAGTTTTGCTCTCTGTAGCCGTATGAATGGCAAACTACAGTGATTAGCAGCGGCATAGGCACACATAAAATTTCTTCTGAAATTTTCCCTTTCTAGTTTTTGACTACTCACCTTAAATTTTTAGTTTTTATATTTGTCCACCAGGTGGTGCTATCGTTCAGAGCATGAAGCAAAATGTAACACTGTTTTAATGTTATGCTAAAATAAGTGTGTTTTGCTATTGATGTGGGATAATGGTGTGAGAGAGAAGAAAAACTGAGAATCAGCTTCAACAACTGCTGAGAAAAAAAACGCAGCAGAGAAACCAAGGCAATGACCAAAATATGAATTAACAACAGTAAATAATAAATAATAAACGTTACTGAACAGCACACGGTACTAATAATACAAGATAGTGAGTGATAGTGATAGTGTGTGTTTGTGTGTACCTGTTTATACACCTGTGTGTGTGAGCACGCTTTTGTTCATAAGGTTTCTCCATGTAAGCGTCTAATAGTGGGTGTGGCGAGCCACAGCTCGGCCCCCAGGACATGAAGCCGAAAGACCCAGGGGGCCCAGGTCCCGCTAAGCAGCCACCGGCAGTGAGCCAGTACACACCTGAGCACCCAGCCCCACAAACCGAGAATCACCAATGCACCAGCGGGTGGGGGCACCAGTCACACCAGCAGGGAGTCAGGTGTAGAGGCCTGGGATGTTGTGAGATGTTCTGAGAGAGATGGAGTCTAAGACCTAACCTGACACATATAAGACATAGACAAACAGGCACACACAGACATAAACATGCATTCCCACCCTCATGCACACATATACAAATATTCAGCACTCGCCCAACATGGAGATAGAAATGAACGCAGTAGACACACTGACACTCCCCCATACATACTTTAAACTCCCAGGTCCAGGCACCAGCACCCCCAGAGGGGCAATCCGCCCCCAGAGCCAGGAGATGGTCCTCTTCACTGGAGATAAGCAGACCAGGCAGTCCTGCAGCAGCAGGGAAGCCCAACCTGCTGCTGTAGGGATGACCAGCTCCTCCTCCCGGCTCCCAGCCCCATATGGCGAACAGAGAATGGGGGTGTGAAGACCCCATACCTCACTCCACCCACTCATATGTGGTGTTGCTGCGTGCTGTTCTAAAGTGCATTTAAAACATGGGAGGGGCATGGTGCCAATAGCCAACAGCAGGCGTCAGCACGGCCCCTCCCGAGAACCCTTAGTGTCTACATGGATTTAAAATTAAAAATTAAGAGGTGGGCACCAGCACCAGAGGTGAGGCTGAATAAACAGATCGTCCTCTGGACACCGTTTAGTGTCCCCTTTCCCCAAATCCCTATATGTATGTGTCATGAGAGTGTTAGTAATGTAAGTGTCTAAGTTGTGGAATAGCACTGAGGCACAGGTGACCAGCAGGAATAAGAGATCACTGAGACACTGAGAATGAATACTTGATTCTTGGCAAAAAAACAAAAATACTACTACATGGTACTTTTATAGCAGTTGCAGGGAATGGGGCATTTTTTATCCTATGGGGGAAAAGAGACAGGATTTTAAATGGGTTATTTTTATATTTATTTTCGCTGAGCTTTCTGAAGTACACACTCCGTGAGCTTCCAAGTCATGTCGAAACTTGTCTATGAATGCAGCTGTCTTCCCCCGGCTCCCCTCTGTCGAACATGATGGTGATCTCACATGGCCCGACTCATCTTCACTGCATAATACAACAAGTTCACACGTCTCCGGCGTCTTCTTTCATCTCCTTTGTTATAATTTCCAGAGTAAAACATTCACCTTCATCATGAAACACAGCTCTGTATTTCTGTATGACAGCAGTCTGTATGTTTTTATTACTGGTATTTATATAAACAAGTTATATATGTGAGAATATTGTGTCATAAAACAAAAATGGTACAGCAACATGTTTTACATGTGGAGGATTATATGGAGACGGAGTAAGACAATATGAAGTCTTCCATTCAGTAAGGTCAGCTTGACACTGAGAAGTAGCAGAATCTTAAGAATTACATTGCACAGAACGGCACAGAGAGATTTGCATTGGGAAATTT
>NW_024108840.1:0-33004 GCF_013358895.1 Oreochromis aureus
GAATGACTGTTCTAGCCCCTACGGTTAGGAAATTATGGCCATTTGTTCGAGGTGAATCCTGAATGTGAGAAATACACTGCAGAAAACTTATACCTCTCTCTGTCTGTGTATGTAAGGGCTGATTACAGCAGGTGCAGCTAATTTAACTGACCTAGGTATACCAAGCCCAGACTCTTAACAGCCACTGTTCCCTTTGTGCTCTGTGTATGTGTATGTTTGTGTGTCAGTATCAATATTTCTCCCATGTTGAAGTATTACTCCTCCATAATAGTATTTCTGCTAAATCAAAGTACTTCTACTACATCTTTGTACTTCTGCTCAATCATAGTAATTCTGGGAAATCATAGTATTTTTGCCAAATCATGGTATTTGATCCAAATCATGGTTTTTGTGTCAAATCATGATATTTCTGATATGTTATAGTATTACTAGTAGGTGGAAGTATTTCTGTTATGTTATAGTATATGTGCTGAATATAGTATATCTGCCAAATCATAGTATTTATCCCAAATCATAGTATTTATGCAAAATTACAGTATTTCTGCTAAAAAGCAGAAATAGTACCTTTTAGCAGAAATTTCTGTGAAAAGATATTATTTATGTTAAAACATAGTATTTTTGCTAAGTCATAGTATTTGTGCCAAATCATAGTATTTATACCCAATCATAGTATTTCTGCCATATCATCGTTTTTTTACCAAATCATGGTATTTTTTTGCCAAATCATGGTATTTGTGCCAAATCATGTTATTTGTGCCCAATTAAAATTTCTGTTATGTTATAGTATTACTACTAAGTCGTAGAATTTCTGTTATGTTATAGTATATCTGCTGATTATAGTATATGTGCCAAATCATAGTATTTACAGCAAATCATAGTATTTGTGCCCAAACATAGTATTTCTTGCCAAATCGTAGTATTTGTGCAAAAACATACTATGTCTGCTAAATCACAGTATATCTGTTATGTTATAGTATTACTACTAAGGCATAGTAATTCTACCAAATCATAGTATTTCTTCAAACTCATAGTATTACTGCAATTTCATAGTATTTGAGCGAAATCGTAGTATTTGTACGAAATCATGGTACTTGTGCCAAATCATAGTATTTGATGCAAATCATAGTATTCGAACCAAAACATAGTATTTGTACGAAGTCATAGTATTTCTTCTAAATCATAGTATTTCAATCAAATCTCAGCAGGTGTGCTAAAACGTAGTATTAATGCCAAATCATGGTATTTGTACTGAAACAGTATTTCTGCCATATTGTGCTATTTGTGGAAAAAAATAGGCTGTCTGCAAAATCATAGTATATCTGTTATGTTATAGTATTATTACTAAGTCGTAGACTTTCTGTTTTGTTATAGTATATCTGCTGAATGAAGTATATGTGCAAAATCGTAGTATTTATAGCAAATCATAGTATTTGTGCTAAAACATAGTATTTCTGCCACATTATAGTATTTGTGTAAAACCAGAATGTCTGCAAAATCATCATATATCTGTTATGTTAAAGTATTACTACTAAGGCATACTATTTCTGCAAAATCATAGTATTTTTTGGAGAAACATAGTATTTCTGGTAAATCATAGTATTTCTACTAAATAATAGTATTTCTGCCAAATCATAGTATTTGTTTCAAATCATAGCATTCCAACCAAATCATGGTATTTGTGCCAAAACGTATTTGCACAAAGTCATAATATTTCTTCTAAATCATAGTATTTCAATCAAATCTCAGTAGTTGTGCTAAAACGCAGTATTATTGCCAAATCATAGTATTTGTACCCAACCATATCAGTTCAACTTATTTAACACTTCTCAAGACCCCAACACCTCTTCTTCATCCCGTTTCAGCAGAATTGTGAGTTTTTCATCCCTTTTCAGCACAAATACCAGCTTTTTCGGTTGTTTTAGCAGAAATCTCTTTTTAGCGGAAATTCTACTGATTCACCTGTTTTCAGTGCAACGTTCTACAACTTTCCCTCTTTTCAGTAGAAATTCTGCTGATTCACCTATTTTAAGCACAATTTTCAGCCTTTCATCTCTTATCAGTACAAATCAGTATCTTCTGCTCATTTCAGAAGAAACTTTTTCACCTCTTCAGTACATATTTGAACCTTCTTACCCCTTTTAAGCAGAATCTTTGCATTTTCAACTCTTTTCAGCAAAAGATTCTGCTTCTTCACCTGTTTTCAGCATAATTTTTCAGTTTCTTTACTGCCATACAATTTTTTGCAGCATTTCATCTTTTTCAGTCATTTTCAGCAGACAGCTTCAGCGTTATGGCATCCACACAGCATTTTCGCAGGAAATGCAAATTTTTCTAGTTGTGTGGATGCTTTAAGGCATCCACACTATTGTTTTCCTGTTTCTCTTTATTGTGTGGATGCTTTAAGGCATCCACACTATTGTTTTCCTGTTTCTCTTTATTGTGTGGATGCTTTAAGCATCCACACTATTGAGTTCCTGTTTCTCTTTATTCTTTATACTTTATTGTGTGGATGCTTTAAGCATCCACACTATTGAGTTCCTGTTTCTCTTTATTCTTTATACTTTATTGTGTGGATGCTTTAAGCATCCACACTATTGAGTTCCTGTTTCTCTTTATTCTTTATACTTTATTATTATTATTCTAGTTGCCACTTTTTCACTTTTTTTGGCACTTAACTACTTCCACAATTTTCAGCCGATTTTCACCGTTCAAATTTTAAACTATTCTGCTATTTCTGCTAATGATCGCTATGTCTTTTGGTGTTTATTACTGTTATACTTTTTAAAATATTCCACTTTTTCCTTTAATTTGTCCCATTGAAATGAATGGGAAACTTCTGCAATTCTGCTAAATTTTGCTTGTTTTTGAAACTTAACTACTTTTTCCTACTTTCACGTAGAACAACCATTCAAACTTTAAAATGTTCTCAAATTATTGGGCTATTCAGGAATAAATCAGATTTTTCAAATCTTTTACCGTTTTATTTTATGCCTCTTAAAGTTTTGAGTTGGAAAATTGTGATTTTTCACAAAATACATGCGTTGTTATGGTTGCTATGCACTTGGCTTCCAGTGTGCCACTGTAGGTTTCATGAGTCTTCTCTTCATGTCCGAACAACTTCTTGCTACTTGCTCAATTTTCACTCAACTTCCACACATTATACATCAAAACGTAGGTATTTTTGCTGGCTTTCCGAAAATGTCACCATCATTGTTGTGAGACTTATAGAATTTTGGCAAATCTCCTCAGAGCAACACAAAGTCTGAAAACTCTCCATAGAAAGTCAATGGAGAGTTTGTTCAAAATCACCGCTTGATTTCTGTAATGAGAGGCATATTCGAATCGTCATATCTCCTTAACGAAGCGAAGTTAAAACATGAGGCTTGTCCCAGTATATCTTCAGACACTCCTGACGCTCACAATTCAAGAATTTTTTCTCACCTATTACCGTTCTGAGATGAGTTACACTTGTTTGAGCGTAGGAAATTCGTCCTTCGCTCAGATTTCTTCAGATTTCAAACTCTGGAAATGAACCACTTTTTTCTCTCGTCATAACTTTTTGTTGGATTTCCACAGAGACCTGAAAATTTCCATGATTGTTCACCAAAGCCTGCTGTCTCTTACGGTGAAAAAATGATATTGATACTCCAAATAGATTTAGAGTTAGAAAGCGTTGTTTGAGGGCAAGTCAAGGCAGTTTTTGCTTTGCTCTACTCAGTTATGGTGCATTAGAAGTCAAATATCTTTAATAATTCATATTTTAATGATACATTGTCAACACTTTAAGATTCCCCATCTCTTCTGAACAAAGCGGTGTAAGAATGACCGTTCTAGCCCCTATAGTTAGGAAATTATGGTCATTTGTTTTTGGGGAGTCGTCATTATGAGAAATAGACTGCAAAATCCTGTGTCTCTCTGTGCTGCATGCACCTGTTTTGGCGGGAAAAAGTGCACAGGCTCTCTGATTGGTGGATTCAAATTCAGCAGCTCCCAGGCTGCTTGACTGAGCTAGAAACTTACTTCTCTCTCCTGTGTGTGTGTGTGTGTGTGTGTGTGTGTGTGTGTGTGTGTGTGTGTGTGTGTGTTTGTGTGTGTGACAGAGAGAGAGAAAGAGAGGGAGAGAGAGAGTTTTATGGGAGCATCTTATTGTATGATTTAAATTCAATATATTTAGACTGGTTGACTGAATTTGATCCTGTGTGTCTCTCTGTGCATGTGTGTTTCCATATGTTTCCATATTTCTGATTGTGTGACTGTTACACTTTTTTGCTCAGTTTTTTTTCATTTAACAAGTACATTTGAAGGACCCTTAGCATGTTCAGCATTTTTCAGCTGTCCATTTTGCTTTTCCAGTTTTTCTGTTTAAGTTATTACTATTGTGCTGAATCATACTATTTCTGCTATTTTATAAGATTTGTGCTAAATATAGTATTTCTGCCCAGTATAGTATTTCTGATTAATTATAGTTTTTCTACCAAATCATATTACAGTATTTTTGCTTTTTATACCATTTTATAGGATTTTTATATTGCTTAATATAGTATTTCTGCTTTTTATAGGATTTGTGCTTAATACAGTATTTCTGCTAAATGTAGTATTTATGCTTAATCACACTATTACTATATATTTCTGCCAGCTTCCCAGCCAGCCAATCATATCTGAGGTCTGCAGTTTCTTCTCTCGTCATATCTCAGCGACGGATGTACAAAGAGTAATGAAAATCGCAGTCAAAGTACACCAAAGTCCGCTGATTCACCCAGTACAAGAATTATGCTCCTAGTCCACCTAGTTTTGGAGTTACACGACGTTTTGTAACTCCAAAAAGCGCGCTCTTTGCCTCACACCGCGATCTAATTCTGACTGCTCATCACCCTGTTTCCCAAGTGCTCACTGTCTTTCCCAGTGGCGCAGCTGGTAATGACACAGGTCTGCAACCCAAAAGTCGTGGGTTCAACTCTACCTTGGACAACATGTTTTTGCCCTACAAATTAATACACTATCACAGACCACTAATTCATATTCATCATTTATTACAATTCTGAAAACTTTTACCAGCTTTTCTAATATGGACCTCACATTCTTCTTAACACTCCATGGCACAAATACTCTTCCCTTTAGGCTCTGTGAATGTGTGTGTGTATCAATATTTCTCCCATTTTAAAGTATTACTCCTCCATAATTGATTCTCTTAAATCAAAGTACTTTTACTACATCTTAGTACTTCTGCTCAATCATAGTATTTCTGCTAAATCATGGTTTTTGTGCCAAGTCATCAGAATCATGTTTATTGGCCAAGTATATGTGCATACAAATACAAGGAATTTGGTTCCGGTAGATGGTGGCTCTCGAGCACAGCAATGTAAATCTCACACACACACACACACACACACACACACACACACACACACACACACACACACACGCACCCCACACACACACGTATCTATATATACATTACACATGCATACACATACATACACAAAGCTGTGCAAACCAACTATAAATAACTAATCTAAACGTATATACATAAAATACAGAAATGAAATGAGGTGGAATGAATACTACAGAATGTACATAAGGTGCAGTTGCAGTCTGGCAGTGGGAGCAGTATGACAGTTCAACTGTTTAGAAGGGAGATGGCGAGGGAAAGAAACTGTTCCTGTGTCGGGTGGTCCTGGTCTGCAGGCTTCTGTACCGTCTGCCAGAGGGCAGCAGATCAAAAAGTCTGTGTCCAGGGTGTGAGGGGTCTGTGATGATTTTCCCTGCCCGTTTCCTGGTTCTTGAGAGGTACAGATCCTGGATGGAGGGCAGGGGGCGCCGATGATCCTTTCTGCTGCCCGTACAGTCCGCTGCAGTCTGCACCTGTCCTGTTTAGTGGCTGCACCATACCAGACTGTGATGGAGGAGCACAGGACAGACTCAATGACTGCAGTGTAGAACTGGATCAGCAGCTCCTGTGGAAGACTGTACTTCCCCAGTTGTCTCAGGAAGTACATCCTCTGCTGGGTCTTTTGAGGATGGAGTTGATGTTGGTCTCCCACTTCAGGTCCTGGGAGATGGTGGTACCCAGCAACTTGAAGATCTCCACAGTCGACACAGGGCTGTCTGATATGATGAGGGGGCAGAGTTGAGGGATGTCTCCTGAAGTCCACTGTCATCTCTACAGTTTTAAGAGTGTTCAGCTCCAGATTGTGCTGACTGCACCAGAGTACCAACCGCTCAACTCATCATAACATTTGTGTTATGTTATAGTATTACTACTAAGTGGAGGAATTTCTGTCATGTTACAGTATATGTGCTGATTACAGTATTTCTGCCAAATATAGTATTTCTGATTAATTATAGTTTTTCTACCAAATCATATTACAGTATTTTTGCTTTTTATAGGATTTTTATAGGATATTTATATTGCTTAATATAGTATTTCTGCTTTTTATAGGATTTGTGCTTAATATAGTATTTCTGCTTTTTATAGGATTTGTGCTTAATACAGTATTTCTGCTAAATGTAGTATTTATGCTTAATCACACTATTACTATATATTTCTGCCAGCTTCCCAGCCAGCCAATCATATCTGAGGTCTGCCGTTTCTTCTCTCGTCATATCTCAGCGACGGATGTACAAAGAGTAATGAAAATCGCAGACAAAGTACACCAAAGTCCGCTGATTCACCCAGTACAAGAATTATGCTTCTAGTCCATCTAGTTTTGGAGTTACACGACGTTTTGTAACTCCAAAAAACGGCGCTCTTTGCCTCTCACCGCGATCTAATTCTGACTGCTCATCACCCCGTTTCCCAAGAGCTCACTGTCTTTCCCAGTGGCGCAGCTGGTAAGGAAATTATAGCCATTTGTTTGAGAGGAGTCCTCACTATGAAAAATAGACTGCACAAATCCTGTCTCTGTGCTGCGTGTGTAAAAACAGGTGCACCTGTTTTGGCGGGAAAAAGTACATAGCCTTTCTGATTGGTGGATTCAAATTAAGCAGCTCCAAGCTTTTTGACCCACCTAGAAACATACAGGAAACACTGTATGTACAGCCCCTGTTTGTTCACTTGCTTCTGCTGCTGCTGCGTGTGTGTGTGTGTGTGTGTGTGTGTGTGTGTGTGTGTGTGTGTGTGTGTGTGTGTGTCTGTATGACAGAGAGAGAGAGAGAGAGAGAGAGAGCCTTTTTATGGGTGTATCTTATTGTGTGATTTAAAATCAATATATTTACACTGGTTGATTGAATTGGATCCTGTGTGTGTCTCTGTGCATGTGTGTTTCCATATATGGGAAGCGATCGTGGCTCAAAAGTTGGGAGTTCGCCTTGTAATCGGAAGGTTACCGGTCCGAGGCCCGGCTCGGACAGTCTCGGTCGTTGTGTCTTTGGGCAAGACACTTCACTCGTTGTCTACTGGTGGTGGTCAGAGGGCCGGTGGCGCCAGTGTCCAGCAGCCTCGCCTCTGTCAGTGCGCCCCAGGGTGGCTGTGGCTACAACGTAGCTTGCCATCACCAGTGTGTGAATGGGTGAATGACTGGATATGTAAAGAGCTTTGGGGTCCTTAGGGACCATAAAAGCGCTATATAAATACAGGCCATTTACCATGTCCATATTTGTAATTGTGCAAGATATTACTATTATGCTAAATTACAGTATTTCTGCTACTTTTCGGTGTTTGTGCTAAATACAGTATTTCTGCTAAATCTTAGTATTATTGCTTAATCATATTATTTGAGCAAAATCATAGTATTTGAGCATATTCTTTCTATTTGTGCCATAGCATAATATATTTGCTGAATTACAGCATTTCTGCTATGTTGTAGTATTTGTCCTAAATCACAGTATTTGTGCAATGTTTAGGTATTTTTGTTTAAATAAAGTATCTATGTAATCTTGTACCATGTTTGCTAAAATCCTGTATTTCTGAAAAGTTATCTTGTTTCTGCTAAGTTACAATATTTATTCTAATTTCTGCTGCTAAGTTCTGCTATGTTATTGTATTTCTGCCAAGTACTATGTTTTCTTTACGTTATTGCAGTTCTGCTAAGTAATTACATTTTTGCTAAGTTCTTATGCTTCTGCAAAGTTATTACAATTTTTTGCAAAGGTTTTACAACTTCTGCAACTTTTCAGCGTTTTCAGCTAGTTTCAGCTGACAGCTTCAGCTTTACAGCATCCACACTGCATTTTCGCAGGAAATGCAAATTTTTCTAGTTGTGTGGATGCTTTAAGCATCCACACTATTGAGTTCCTGTTTCTCTTTATTGTGTGGATGCTTTTTGCATCCACACTATTGAGTTCCTGTTTCTCTTTATTCTTTATACTTTATTATTCTAGTTGCCAATTTTTGTACTTTTTTTGGCACTTAACTACTTCCACAATTTTCAGCCGATTTTCACCGTTCAAATTTTAAACTATTCTGCTATTTCTGCTAATGTGCGCTATATCTTTTGGTATTTTTGCTGTTATACTTTTTAAAATATTAAGCTTTTATGCAATTTTTGTCCCATTGAAATGAATGGAAAACTTCCAAAATTCTGCTAAAACTTGCTCATTTTTGAAACTTGACTACCTCCTCATACTTTCACCTAGAACAGCCATTCAAACTTTAAAATGTTTTGAAATTATTGGGCTATTCCTGAGTGATTCAGCTTTTTCATATCTGTTACAGTTTTCATCTTATCCCTCTTTAAGTTTTGAGTTTCATTTTGTGATTTTTCACAAAATACATGCGTTGTTATGGTTGCTATGCACTTGGCTTTCAGTGTGCCACTGAAGGTTTTGCAGTCTTCTCTTCATGTCCGAACAACTTCTTGCTACTTGATCAATTTTCACTCAACCCCCACAAATTATACATCAAAACGTAGGTATTTTTGCTGGCTTTCTGAAAATGTCACTATCATTGTTGTGGGATTTATAGAATTTTCGCAAATCTCCTCAGACCAACACAAAGTCAGAAAACTCTCCATAGAAAGTCAATGGAGAGTTTGTTCAAAATCACCGCTTGATTTCTGTAATGAGAGGCATATTCGAATCGTCATATCTCCTTAACGAAGCAAAGTTACGACATGAGGCTTGTCCCCCGTATATCTTCAGACACACTCCTGACGCTCACAATTCAAGAATTTGTTTCTCACCTATTACCATTCTGAAATGAGTTAGACTTGTTTGAGGTAGGAAATTCGTCCTTCGCTCAGATTTCTTCAGATTTCAAACTCTGGAAATGAACCACTTTTTTTCTCTCGTCATAACTTTTGTTGGATTTCCACAGAGACCTGAAAATTTCCATGACTGTTCACCAAAGCCTGCTGTCTCTTACGGTGAAAGAATGATATTGATACTCCAAATAGATTTAGAGTTAGAATGCGTTGTTTGAGGGCAAGTCAAGGCAGATTTCGCTTGCCTCTACTCAGTTATGGTGCATTAGAAGTCAAATATCTTCAATAATTCATATTTTAATGATAAATTGTCAACACTTTAAGATTCCCCATCTCTTCTGAACAAAACGGTGTAAGAATGACTGTTCTAGCCCCTACGGTTAGGAAATTATGGCCATTTGTTTGAGAGGAATCCTCACTATGAGAAATTCACTGCAGAAATCCTGTCTCTCTCTGTGCTCTGTGTGTGTAAAAACGGCTGCACCTGTTTTGGCGGGAAAAAGTACACAGCCTCTCTGATTGGTGGATTCAAATTTAGCAGCTCCCAGGCTGCTTGACTGACCTAGAAACTTGATTTTCTCTGTGTGTGTGTGTGTGTGTGTGTGTGTGTGTGTGTGTGTGTGTGTGAGAGAGAGAGAGAGAGAGAGAGAGAGAGGCGAGAGAGAGTTTTATGGGAGCATCTTATTGTATGATTTAAATTCAATATATTTAGACTGGTTGACTGAATTTGATCCTGTGTGTGTCTCTCTGTGCTTGTGGGACTTTTTGCAGCTGTCCATTTTGCTTTTCCAATTTTTCTATTTAAGTTATTACTATTGTGCTAAGTCATAGCATTTGTGCTGCTTTTCAGTATTTGTGCTAAATACAGCATTTCTGCTAAATCATACTATTTCTGCTATTTTATAAGATTTGTGCTAAATACAGCATTTGTGCTAAATCATACTATTTCTGCTATTTTATAGGATTTGTACTTAATATAATATTTCTGCTTAATTATAGTATTTCTGCCATTTCATAGTATTTGTGCTAAAACATAGTATTTCTACTAAATGCAGGATTTCTGGGTAATCATTGTATTTCTATATATTTCTGCCAGGTCCCCAGGAGTCAGTCCTAATATTCAAATTTACATATCAGGACCTGGACGGCTTCCCAGCCAGCCAATCATATCTGAGTCCTGGCACACTCAAATTTGCATATTGGGACCTTCATGGCTTCTCAGCCAGCCAATCATATCTGAGTCCTGGCACATTTAAATTTGCATATTGGGGCATTCATGGCTTCCCACCCAGCCAATCATATCTGAGTCCTGGCACATTCAAATTTGCATATTGTTGCCTTCATGGCTTCCCAGCCAGCCAATCATATCTGAGTCCTGGCACATTCAAATTTGCATATTGGGACCTTCATGGCTTCTCAGCCAGCCAATCATATCTGAGTCCTGGCACATTCAAATTTGCATATTGGGACCTTCATGGCTTCCCAGCCAGCCAATCATATCTGAGTCCTGGCACATTCAAATTTGCATATTGGGACCTTCGTGGCTTCTAAGCCCACCAATCATCTATGTCATATATCTCTAATATTTCATATTTTTATTTTAAATGGTCAGCATTTCAAGATTCCCCTATGTCTTCTGAATAAAATGGTCTAAGAATGACTGTTTTAGCCCCTACGGTTAGAAATTCATGGCTGTTTGTTTGAGGGGAATTCTCACTATGAGAAATAGACTGCAAAAATCCTGTCTCTCTCTGTGCTGCATGTGTAAAAGCCTGCACTTAGTGAACCAGTTTTGGCGGGAAAAAGCACACAGCCTCTCTGATTGGTGGATTCAAATTGAGAAGCTCACAGCTGTTTGACTGACCTAGAAACATGCTGTTAACAGCCCCTGTTCACTTGCTGATGCTGCTGTCTGTCTGTCTGTCTGTCTGTCTGTTCATTTAAATTCAATATATTTAGACTGGTTGACTGAATTTGATCCTGTGTGTGTCTCTCTGTGCATGTGTGTTTCCATATGTTTCCATATTTGTGATTGTGTGACTGTTATACTTTTTTTTTGCTGATTTTTTTTTTCATTTCACAATTACATTTGAGGGACCCTTAGCATGTTCAGGATTTTTTCAGCTGTCCATTTTGCTTTTCCAATTTTTCTATTTAAGTTATTACTATTGTGCTAAGTCATAGCATTTCTGCTGCTTTTCAGTATTTGTGCTAAATACAGCATTTCTGCTAAATCATACTATTTCTGCTATTTCATAAGATTTGTGCTAAATATAGTGTTTCTGCTAAAAATAGTATTTCTGCCAAATATAGTATTTTTGATTAATTATAGTTTTTCTACCAAATCATAGTACAGTTTTACTGCTTTTTATATGGCTTCTAAGACAACCAATCATATCTGAGGCCTGGCACATTCAAATTTGCATATTGTTGCCTTCATGGCTTCCCAGCCAGCCAATCATATCTTAGGCCTTGCACATTCAAACTTGCATATTGGGGCAATCATGGCTTCTAAGACAACCAATCATCTATGTCATATATCTATGATATTTCATATTTTTATTTTAAATGGTCAACATTTCAAGATTCTCCCATGTCTTCTGAATAAAATGGTCTAAGAATGACTGTTTTAGCCCCTACGGTTAGAAATTCATGGCTGTTTGTTTGAGGGAATTCTCACTATGAGAAATAGACTGCAAAAATCCTGTCTCTCTGTGCTGCATGTGTAAAAGCCTGCACTTGGTGCACCAGTTTTGGCGGGAAAAAGCACACAGCCCCTCTGATTGGTGGATTCAAATTTAGCAGCTCCCAGGCTTGCAAGACTGACCTAGAAACATGCTGTTAACAGCCCCTGTTCACTTTCTGCTGCTGTTGCTGTTTGTGTGTGTGTGTGTGTGTGTGTGTGTGTGTGTGTGTGCGTGCGTGCGTGCGTGTGTGTGTGTGTGAGAGAGAGAGAGAGAGAGAGAGAGAGAGAGATACACAGAAAGACCCTTTTAGGGTAGCATCTCATTGTTGGATAAAATGTAATATATTCAGACTGGTTGACTGGCATAGACCCTGCCTGTGTGTCTCTCTCTGTACATTTGTGTATCTATATTTGATTTCTTATGTATCTGTTGACTGTTCTTATTTGTTTTTCTTCTAAATGTATTTTTGTTTTTTTTTTTCACAGGTGAATAACAAATAGTTTTCAGCGAACTTAACCATGTTCCTTTTATTCAGCTTGTCATTTTACCTTTCCAATATTTTCACTTAAGTTATTACTATTCCGCTCAATCATAGTATCTCTTCTAAATCATTGTTATTAAGCTATATTGTAGGATTTCTGCTAAATCATAGTATTTCCACTATATTATATTTTCTTTCTAAATATAGCATTTCTGCTATAGAATAGTATTTCTGCTATGTTATAATATTTGTGCTAAACTGGAGTATTTTTGTTAAAACATAGTATTCATATAAAATTAAAATATTCATAGTATATTACAGTGTCTCTGGTAAATCACAGCATTTCTGCTATGTTGTACTGTTTTTCTAAATCATAGTATTTCTGTAATGTTTAAGAATGTTTGGCTAAATATATTCTTTCTGTTATCTTATACAATTTCTCCTAAATTCTTGTATTTTGACAAGTTATCGTGTTTCTGGTAAGTTACAATATTTCTGCTAAGTTCTGCTATGCTATTGTATTTCTGCCAAGTATTATGTTTCCTCTAAGATATTGCAGTTCTGCTAAGTCACTACATTTTAGCAAAGTTCCTTTGCTTCTGCAAAGTTTTTACAATTTCTGCAACTTTTCAGCTTTTTCAGCTAGTTTCAGCAGACAGCTTCAGCTTTAAAGCATCCACACTGCATTTTCGCAGGAAATGCAAATTTTTCTAGTTCTTTATACTTTATTATTATTATTCTAGTTGCCACTTTTTCACTTTTTTTGGCACTTAACTACTTCCACAATTTTCAGCCGATTTTCACCGTTCAAATTTTAAACTATTCTGCTATTTCTGCTAATGATCGCTATATCTTTTGGTGTTTATTACTGTTATACTTTTTAAAATATTCCACTTTTTTCCTTTAATTTGTCCCATTGAAATGAATGGGAAACTTCTGCAATTCTGCTAAATTTTGCTTGTTTTTGAAACTTAACTACTTTTTCCTACTTTCACGTAGAACAACCATTCAAACTTTAAAATGTTCTCAAATTATTGGGCTATTCAGGAATAAATCAGATTTTTCAAATCTTTTACCGTTTTATTTTTATGCCTCTTAAAGTTTTGAGTTGCAAAATTGTGATTTTTCAGAAAATACATGCGTTGTTATGGTTGCTATGCACTTGGCTTCCAGTGTGCCACTGTAGGTTTCGCAGTCTTCTCTTCATGTCCGAACAACTTCTTGCTACTGGCTCAATTTTCACTCAACTTCCACAAATTATACATCAAAACGTAGGTATTTTTGCTGGCTTTCCGAAAATGTCACCATCATTGTTGTGAGACTTATAGAATTTTGGCAAATCTCCTCAGACCAACACAAAGTCTCAAAACTCTCCATAGAAAGTCAATGGAGAGCTTGTTCAAAATCACAGCTTGATTTCTGTAATGAGAGGCATATTCGAATCGTCATATCTCCTTCACGAAGCGAAGTTAAAACATGAGGCTTGTCCCAGTATATCTTCAGACACTCCTGACGCTCACAATTCAAGAATTTCTTTCTCACCTATTACCGTTCTGAAATGAGTTAGACTTGTTTGAGGGTAGGAAATTCGTCCTTCGCTCAGATTTCTTCAGATTTCAAACTCTGGAAATGAACCACTTTTTCTCTCGTCATATCTTTTTGATAGATTTCCACAGAGACCTGAAAATTTCCATGACTGTTCACCAAAGCCTGCTGTCTCTTACGGTGAAAGAATGATATCGATACTCCAAATAGATTTAGAGTTAGAAAGCGTTGTTTGAGGGCAAGTCAAGGCAGATTTCGCTTGCCTCTACTCAGTTATGGTGCATTAGAAGTCAAATATCTTCAATAATTCATATTTTAATGATAAATTGTCAACACTTTAAGATTCCCCATCTCTTCTGAACAAAACGGTGTAAGAATGACTGTTCTAGCCCCTACGGTTAGGAAATTATGGCCATTTGTTTGAGGGGAATCCTCACTATGAGAAATTCACTGCAGAAATCCTGTCTCTGTGCTCTGTGTGTGTAAAACGGCTGCACCTGTTTTGGCGGAAAAAGTACACAGCCTCTCTGATTGGTGGATTCAAATTTAGCAGCTCCCAGGCTGCTTGACTGACCTAGAAACTTGATTTTCTCTCTGTGTGTGTGTGTGTGTGTGTGTGTGTGTGTGTGTGTGTGTGTGTGTGTGTGTGTGTGTGTGAGAGAGAGAGAGAGAGAGAGAGGGCGAGAGAGAGTTTTATGGGAGCATCTTATTATATGATTTAAATTCAATATATTTAGACTGGTTGACTGAATTTGATCCTGTGTGTATCTCTCTGTGCTTGTGGGACTTTTGCAGCTGTCCATTTTGCTTTTCCAATTTTTCTATTTAAGTTATTACTATTGTGCTAAGTCATAGCATTTGTGCTGCTTTTCAGTATTTGTGCTAAATACAGCATTTCTGCTAAATCATACTATTTCTGCTATTTTATAAGATTTGTGCTAAATACAGCATTTGTGCTAAATCATACTATTTCTGCTATTTTATAGGATTTGTACTTAATATAATATTTATGCTTAATTATAGTATTTCTGCCATTTCATAGTATTTGTGCTAAAACATAGTATTTCTACTAAACGCAGTATTTCTGGGTAATCATAGTATTTCTATGTATTCCTGCCAGCTCCTCAGGAAGCCAATCCTCTGTGAGGACTGTAATTTTCAAATTGACATATCAAGTCATGCACGGCTTCCCAGCCAGCCAATCATATCTGAGTCCTGGCACATTCAAATTTGCATATTGGGACCTTCATGGCTTCCCAGCCAGCCAATCATATCTGAGTCCTGGCACATTTAAATTTGCATATTGGGACCTTCATGGCTTCTAAGCCCACCAATCATCTATGTCATATATCTCTAATATTTCATATTTTTATTTTAAATGGTCAGCATTTCAAGATTCCCCATGTCTTCTGAATAAAATGGTCTAAGAATGACTGTTTTAGCCCCTACGGTTAGAAATTTATGGCTGTTTGTTTGAGGGGAATTCTCACTATGAGAAATAGACTGCAAAATCCTGTCTCTCTGTGTGCTGCGTGTGTAAAAGCCTGCACTTAGTGCACCAGTTTTGGCGGGAAAAAGTACACAGCCTCTCTGATTGGTGGATTCAAATTTAGCAGCTCCCAGGCTGCTTGACTGACCTAGAAACTTGATTTTCTCTGTGTGTGTGTGTGTGTGTGTGTGTGTGTGTGTGAAACAGAGAGAGAGAGATAGAGAGGGAGAGAGAGAGTTTTATGGGAGCATCTTATTGTATGATTTAAATTCAATATATTTAGACTGGTTGACTGAATTTGATCCTGTGTGTGTCTCTCTGTGCTTGTGGGACTTTTTGCAGCTGTCCATTTTGCTTTTCCAATTTTTCTATTTAAGTTATTACTATTGTGCTAAGTCATAGCATGTGTGCTGCTTTTCAGTATTTGTGCTAAATACAGCATTTCTGCTAAATCATACTATTTCTGCTATTTTATAGGATTTGTACTTAATATAATATTTATGCTTAATTATAGTATTTCTGCCATTTTATAGTATTTGTGCTAAAACATAGTATTTCTACTAAATGCAGTATTTCTGGGTAATCATTGTATTTCTATATATTTCTGCCAGGTCCCCAGGGAGTCAGTCCTCTGTAAGGACTGTAATTTTCAAATTGACATATCAAGTCATGCACGGCTTCCCAGCCAGCCAATCATATCTGAGTCCTGGCACATTCAAATTTGCATATTGGGGCATTCATGGCTTCCCAGCCAGCCAATCATATCTGAGTCCTGGCACATTCAAATTTGCATATTGTTACCTTCATGGCTTCCCAGCCAGCCAATCATATCTGAGTCCTGGCACATTCAAATTTGCATATTGTTGCCTTCATGGCTTCCCAGCCAGCCAATCATATCTGAGTCCTGGCACATTTAAATTTGCATATTGGGACCTTCGTGGCTTCTAAGCCCACCAATCATCTATGTCATATATCTCTAATATTTCATATTTTTATTTTAAACGGTCAGCATTTCAAGATTCCCCTATGTCTTCTGAATTAAATGGTCTAAGAATGACTGTTTTAGCCCCTACGGTTAGGAATTTATGGCTGTTTGTTTGAGGGGAGTCCTCACTATGAGAAATAGACTGCAAAAATCCTGTCTCTCTCTGTGCTGCATGTGTAAAAGCCTGCACTTGGTGCACCAGTTTTGGCGGGAAAAAGCACACAACCTCTCTGATTGGTGGATTCAAATTGAGAAGCTCACAGCTGTTTGACTGACCTAGAAACATGCTGTTAACAGCCCCTGTTCACTTGCTGCTGCTGCTGCTGCTGCTGTGTGTGTGTGTGTGTGTGTGTGTGTGTGTGTGTGTGTGTGTGTGTGTGTGTGAGAGAGAGAGAGAGAGAGGAGAGAGAGAGAGAGAGAGAGAAAGACACACACAAAGACCTTTTTAGGGCAGCATCTCATTGGTGGATAAAAATATAATATATTCAGACTGGTTGACTGGCATAAACCCTGTTTGTGTGTGTCTCTCACTGTACATTTGTGTATCCATATTTGATTTTTGTGTATTTGGTGATTTGTGTATCCATATTTGATTTTGTGTATCTGTTGGCTGTTTTTTTTTTTTTCTAAATGTATTTTTATTTTATTTTTTCACAGGTGAACAAAAATTAGTTTTGAGCGAACTTAACCATGTTCCTTTTATTCAGCTTATCATTTTACCTTTCCAGTATTTTCACTTAAGTTATTACTATTCTGCTCAATCATAGTATCTGTTCTAAATCATTGTTATTAAGCTATATTGTAGGATTTCAGCTAAATCATAGTATTTCTACTATATTATATTTTTCTTTCTAAATATAGCATTTCTGCTATAGAATAGTGTTTCTGCTATATTATAATATTTGTGCTAAAATGGAGTATTTTTGCTAAAACATAGTATTTATATAAAATTACAATATTCATAGTATATTACAGTGTCTCTGGTAAATCACAGCATTTCTGCTATGTTGTACTGTTTTTCTAAATCATAGTATTTCTGTAATGTTTAAGAATGTTTAGCTAAATATATTCTTTCTGTTATCTTATACTATTTCTCCTAAATTCTTGTATTTTTGAGAAGTTATCGTGTTTCTGGTAAGTTACAATATTTCTGCTAAGTTCTGCTATGCTATTGTATTTCTGCCAAGTATTATGTTTCCTCTAAGATATTACAGTTCTGCTAAGTTAGTACATTTTAGCAAAGTTCCTTTGCTTCTGCAAAGTTTTTACAATTTCTGCAACTTTTCAGCTTTTTCAGCTATTTTCAGCAGATAGCTTCAGCTTTAAGCATCCACACTGCATTTTCGCAGGAAATGCAAATTTTTCTAGTTATTGTGTGGATGCCCTAAAAGGGCTTCCACACTATTGAGTTCCTGTTTCTCTTTATTCTTTATTCCACTATTTACTAGTTGCTTCCGTACGTTTTTTGGCACTTAACTACTGCCTCAGTTTTCAGCCGATTTTCTCCGTTCAAACTCTATACTGTTCTGCTCTTTCTGCTAATTCCTGCTATGACTTTTGGTGTTTATTACTCTTATACTTTTAAAATATTACACTTTTTCCTTTAATTTGTCCCATTGAAATGAATGGGAAACTTCCACAATTCTGCTAAAACTTGCTTGTCTTTGAAACTTAACTACTTTGTCATGCTTTCACCTAGAAACTCCATTCAAACTTTAAAATGTTCTCAGATTCTTGGGCTATTCCTGTCTGATTCAGCTTTTTCAGATCTTCTACCGTTTTAATCTTATCTCTCTTTAAGTTTTCAGTTGCAAAATTGTGATTTTTCAGAAAATACATGCGTTGCTATGGTTGCTATGCAATTAAGTCAGAGTGAGTGCTGGTCCGTTCTGAATTTTCTCTTCATGTCTGAACAACTTCTTGCTACTCACACAATTTCCACTCAACCCCACAAATTATACATCAAAACGTAGGTATTTTTGCTGGCTTTCAGAAAATGTCACTATCTTTATTGTGAGATTTACCGTTTTTTCGCAATGTGCCTCGGAGTGACACAAGGTCTGACAACTCCCATTCAAAGTCTATGGGAGGTTTTGAAATTCAGAGCTGAAATTCTGTAACGGGAGGCATTTTCAAATCGCCATATCTCTTGAACAAAGCAAAGTTAGGACATGAGGCTTGTGCCAATATATCTTCAGACACTGCTGACACTCACAGTGGAAGCAGTTTTACAATTATCTTACCGTTGAGCAATGAATTACGTTTGTTTGAGGGTGGAAATCTGTCCTTCTCTCAGTCTTCAAACTCTGGAAATGAAGCTGTTTCTTCTCTCGTCATATCTCCGCGGCGGAGGTAGAACAAGCTATGAAAATCGCAGTCAAAATACACCAAAGTCCGCTGATTCACCCAGTACAAGAATTATGCTGCTAGCCCTCCTAGTTTTTGAGTTACACGACGTTTTGTAACTCCAAAACGGCGTTTTTCGCCTCTCACCGCGATCTATTTTCTGACTGCCCAAGTATCTGTCTTTCAGACCGCCGCCCCCTTTCCAGGTGGCGCAATCAGTAATGACACGGCTCTGCAGCTCAAAGGTCGTGGGTTCAATCCCACCTTGGTCCACGTTTTTTTTCACTACAAATTTATACACTATCACAGACCTGTAATTTATATTGCTAATCTATTACAATTCTGCAAAGTTTTATGATTTTAGCAGCTTTTCTAATATGGACCTCAGATTCTTGTTAACGCTCCATGGCAGAAACAAGTACACAGCCTGATGAAGCAGACTGAGGCAGTACCTCTGATTGGTGAATTTGAGCAGAACCAGGTTGTTCTTTCATTTCATTTCTTTATTTATTTCACACATGGTTCAACAGTGTTTCTTTTTCTACATACAGAACCTTCAGAAATTCTGTTCATTCTTCACCCCTTTTTAGCAGAATTGTGAGTTTCGTCACCCCTTTTCAACACAAATCCCGGCTTTTTCAGGTGTTTTCAGCAGAAATCTGTTTTTTAGCAGAAATTCTTCTGTTTCACCTGTTTTCAGTGCAACTTTCTATTTCTTTACCTGTTTTCAGTAGAAATTCTGCTGATTCACCTATTTTAAGCAGAATTTTCAGCCTTTCACCTCTTATCAGTACAAGTCTCAGTATCTTCTGGTCATTTCAGAAGAAACTTTTCACCTCTTTTCAGTACAAATTTCTTTACCCCTTTTAAGCAGAATCTTTGCCTTTTCACGCTTTTCAGCAAAAATTCTGCTTATTCAGCTCTTTTCAGCAGATTTTTTCAGTTTCTTTACTGCCATACAATTTTTAGCAGCTTTTCATCTTTTTCAGTCATTTTCAGCAGACAGGTTCAGCGTTAAGGCATCCACACAGCATTTTCGCAGGAAATGCAGATTTTTCTAGTTATTATTCTAGTTGCCACTTTTTCACTTTTTTTGGCACTTAACTACTTCCACAATTTTCAGCCGATTTTCACCGTTCAAATTTTAAACTATTCTGCTATTTCTGCTAATGATCGCTATATCTTTTGGTGTTTATTACTGTTATGCTTTTTAAAATATTCTACTTTTTTCCTTTAATTTGTCCCATTGAAATGAATGGGAAACTTCTGCAATTCTGCTAAATTTTGCTTGTTTTTGAAACTTAACTACTTTTTCCTACTTTCACGTAGAACAACCATTCAAACTTTAAAATGTTCTCAAATTACTGGGCTATTCAGGAATAAATCAGATTTTTCAAATCTTTTACCGTTTTATTTTTATGCCTCTTAAAGTTTTGAGTTGGAAAATTGTGATTTTTCACAAAATACATGCGTTGTTATGGTTGCTATGCACTTGGCTTCCAGTGTGCCACTGTAGGTTTCGCAGTCTTCTCTTCATGTCCGAACAACTTCTTGCTACTTGCTCAATTTTCACTCAACTTCCACAAATTATACATCAAAACGTAGGTATTTTTTGCTGGCTTTCCGAAAATGTCACCATCATTGTTGTGAGACTTATAGAATTTTGGCAAATCTCCTCAGAGCAACACAAAGTCGGAAAACTCTCCATAGAAAGTCAATGGAGAGTTTGTTCAAAATCACCGCTTGATTTCTGTAATGAGAGGCATATTCGAATCGTCATATCTCCTTAACGAAGCGAAGTTAAAACATGAGGCTTGTCCCAGTATATCTTCAGACACTCCTGACGCTCACAATTCAAGAATTTTTTTCTCACCTATTACCGTTCTGAGATGAGTTACACTTGTTTGAGCGTAGGAAATTTGTCCTTCGCTCAGATTTCTTCAGATTTCAAACTCTGAAATGAACCACTTTTTTCTCTCGTCATAACTTTTTGTTGGATTTCCACAGAGACCTGAAAATTTCCATGATTGTTCACCAAAGCCTGCTGTCTCTTACGGTGAAAGAATGATATCAATACTCCAAATAGATTTAGAGTTAGAAAGCGTTGTTTGAGGGCAAGTCAAGGCAGTTTTGCTTTGCTCTACTCAGTTATGGTGCATTAGAAGTCAAATATCTTTAATAATTCATATTTTAATGATACATTGTCAACACTTTAAGATTCCCCATCTCTTCTGAACAAAACGGTGTAAGAATGACCGTTCTAGCCCCTATAGTTAGGAAATTATGGTCATTTGTTTGAGGGGAGTCGTCATTATGAGAAATAGACTGCAAAATCCTGTGTCTCTCTGTGCTGCATGCACCTGTTTTGGCGGGAAAAGTGCACAGCCTCTCTGATTGGTGGATTTAAATTCAGCAGCTCCCAGGCTGCTTGACTGAGCTAGAAACTTACTCTCTCCTGTGTGTGTGTGTGTGTGTGTGTGTGTGTGTGTGTGTGTGTGTGTGACAGAGAGAGAGAAAGAGAGGGCGAGACAGAGTTTTTATGGGAGCATCTTATTGTATGATTTAAATTCAATATATTTAGACTGGTTGACTGAATTTGATCCTGTGTGTGTCTCTCTGTGCATGTGTGTTTCCATATGTTTCCATATTTCTGATTGTGTGACTGTTACACTTTTTTTTTGCTCAGTTTTTTTTTTCATTTAACAAGTACATTTGAAGGACCCTTAGCATGTTCAGCATTTTTTCAGCTGTCCATTTTGCTTTTCCAGTTTTTCTGTTTAAGTTATTACTATTGTGCTGAATCATACTATTTCTGCTATTTTATAAGATTTGTGCTAAATATAGTATTTCTACCCAGTATAGTATTTCTGATTAATTATAGTTTTCTACCAAATCATATTACAGTATTTTTTGCTTTTATACCATTTTATAGGATTTTTATATTGCTTAATATAGTATTTCTGCTTTTTATAGGATTTGTGCTTTATATAGTATTTCTGCTTTTATAGGATTTGTGCTTAATACAGTATTTCTGCTAAATGTAGTATTTATGCTTAATCACACTATTACTATATATTTCTGCCAGCTTCCCAGCCAGCCAATCATATCTGAGGTCTGCAGTTTCTTCTCTCGTCATATCTCAGCGACGGATGTACAAAGAGTAATGAAAATCGCAGTCAAAGTACACCAAAGTCCGCTGATTCACCCAGTACAAGAATTATGCTCCTAGTCCACCTAGTTTTGGAGTTACACGATGTTTTGTAACTCCAAAAATGGCGCTCTTTGCCTCACACCGCGATCTAATTCTGACTGCTCATCACCCTGTTTCCCAAGTGCTCACTGTCTTTCCCAGTGGCGCAGCTGGTAATGACACAGGCCTGCAACCCAAAAGTCGTGGGTTCAACTCCACCTTGGACAACATGTTTTTTCCTACAAATTAATACACTATCACAGACCACTAATTCATATTCATCATTTATTACAATTCTCAAAACTTTTACCAGCTTTTCTAATATGGACCTCACATTCTTCTTAACACTCCATGGCACAAATACTCTTCCCTTTAGGCTCTGTGAATGTGTGTGTGTATCAATATTTCTCCCATTTTAAAGTATTACTCCTCCATAATTGGATTTCTCTTAAATCAAAGTACTTTTACTACATCTTAGTACTTCTGCTCAATCATAGTATTTCTGCTAAATCATGGTTTTTGTGCCCAGTCATCAGAATCATGTTTATTGGCCAAGTATATGTGCATACAAATACAAGGAATTTGGTTCCGGTAGATGGTGGCTCTCGAGCACAGCAATGTAAATCTCACACACACACACACACACACACACACATCTATATATACATTGCACATGCATACACATATACATACACAAAGCTGTGTAAACCAACTATAAATAACTAATCTAAACGTATATACATAAAATACAGAAATGAAATGAGGTGGAATGAATACTACAGAATGTACATAAGGTGCAGTTGCAGTCTGGCAGTGGGAGGAGTGTGACAGTTCAACTGTTTAGAAGGGAGATGGCGAGGGAAAGAAACTGTTCCTGTGTCGGTTGGTCCTGGTCTGCAGGCTTCTGTACCGTCTGCC
Source organism: Oreochromis aureus (assembly GCF_013358895.1). Classification (NCBI taxonomy): domain Eukaryota; kingdom Metazoa; phylum Chordata; class Actinopteri; order Cichliformes; family Cichlidae; genus Oreochromis; species Oreochromis aureus. The sequence continues at coordinate 22,782 of NW_024108840.1, forward strand.
AGAGGGCAGCAGATCAAAAAGTCTGTGTCCAGGGTGTGAGGGGTCTGTGATGATTTCCCTGCCCGTTTCCTGGTTCTTGAGAGGTACAGATCCTGGATGGAGGGCAGGGGGCGCCGATGATCCTTTCTGCTGCCCGTACAGTCCGCTGCAGTCTGCACCTGTCCTGTTTAGTGGCTGCACCATACCAGACTGTGATGGAGGAGCACAGGACAGACTCAATGACTGCAGTGTAGAGCTGGATCAGCAGCTCCTGTGGAAGACTGTACTTCCCAGTTGTCTCAGGAAGTACATCCTCTGCTGGGTCTTTTTGAGGATGGAGTTGATGTTGGTCTCCCACTTCAGGTCCTGGGAGATGGTGGTACCCAGCAACTTCAAGATCTCCACAGTCGACACAGGGCTGTCTGATATGATGAGGGGGCAGAGTTGAGGGATGTCTCCTGAAGTCCACTGTCATCTCTACAGTTTTAAGAGTGTTCAGCTCCAGATTGTGCTGACTGCACCAGAGTACCAGCCACTCAACTCATCATAACATTTGTGTTATGTTATAGTATTACTACTAAGTGGAGAAATTTCTAAAATGTTACAGTATATGTGCTGATTACAGTATTTCTGCCAAATATAGTATTTCTGATTAATTATAGTTTTCTACCAAATCATATTACAGTATTTTTGCTTTTTATAGGATTTTTATAGGATATTTATATTGCTTAATATAGTATTTTTGCTTTTTTTATACGATTTGTGCTTAATACAGTATTTCTGCTAAATGTAGTATTTATGCTTAATCATACTATTTCTATATATTTTTGCCAGGTCCTCTGTGAGGACTGAGACATTCAAATGTACATATCAGGGCCTGCATGGCTTCCCAGCCAGCCAATCATATCTGAAGTCTGCCGTTTCTTCTCTCGTCATATCTCAGCGACGGATGTACAAAGAGCAATGAAAATCGCAGTCAAAGTACACCAAAGTCCGCTGATTCACCCAGTACAAGAATTATGCTTCTAGTCCACCTAGTTTTTGAGTTACATGACGTTTTATAACTCCAAAAACAGCGCTCTTTGCCTCTCACCGCGATCTAATTCTGACTGCTCATCACCCTGTTCCCCAAGGGCTCACTGTCTTTCCCAGTGGCGCAGCTGGTAATGACACAGCTCTACAACACAAAGGTCGCAGGTTCAACTCCACCTCGGACAACACGTTTTTTTGCCCTACAAATTAATACACTATCACAGACCACTAATTCATATTCATCATTTATTACAATTCTCAAAACTTTTACCAGCTTTTCTAATATGGACCTCACATTCTTCTTAACACTCCATGGCACAAATACTCTTCCCTTTAGGCTCTGTGAATGTGTGTGTGTATCAATATTTCTCCCATTTTAAAGTATTACTCCTCCATAATTGGATTTCTCTTAAATCAAAGTACTTTTACTACATCTTAGTACTTCTGCTCAATCATAGTATTTCTGCTAAATCATAGTATTTTTGCCAAATCATGGTTTTTGTGCCAAATCATCAGAATCGTGTTTATTGGCCAAGTATATGTGCAGACAAATACAAGGAATTTGGTTCCGGTAGATGGTGGCTCTCGAGCACAGCAATGTAAATCTCACACACACACACACACACACACACACACACACACACACACACACACACACCCACACACACACGTATCTATATATACATTACACATGCATACACATACATACACAAAGCTGTGTAAACCAACTATAAATAACTAATCTAAACGTATATACATAAAATACAGAAATGAAATGAGGTGGAATGAATACTACAGAATGTACATAAGGTGCAGTTGCAGTCTGGCAGTGGGAGCAGTGTGACAGTTCAACTGTTTAGAAGGGAGATGGTGAGGGGAAAGAAACTGTTCCTGTGTCGGGTGGTCCTGGTCTGCAGGCTTCTGTACCGTCTGCCAGAGGGCAGCAGATCAAAAAGTCTGTGTCCAGGGTGTGAGGGGTCTGTGATGATTTTCCCTGCCCGTTTCCTGAGAGGTACAGATCCTGGATGGAGGGCAGGGGGCGCCGATGATCCTTTCTGCTGCCCGTACAGTCCGCTGCAGTCTGCACCTGTCCTGTTTAGTGGCTGCACCATACCAGACTGTGATGGAGGAGCACAGGACAGACTCAATGACTGCAGTGTAGAGCTGGATCAGCAGCTCCTGTGGAAGACTGTACTTCCCAGTTGTCTCAGGAAGTACATCCTCTGCTGGGTCTTTTTGAGGATGGAGTTGATGTTGGTCTCCCACTTCAGGTCCTGGGAGATGGTGGTACCCAGCAACTTCAAGATCTCCACAGTCGACACAGGGCTGTCTGATATGATGAGGGGGCAGAGTTGAGGGATGTCTCCTGAAGTCCACTGTCATCTCTACAGTTTTAAGAGTGTTCAGCTCCAGATTGTGCTGACTGCACCAGAGTACCAGCCGCTCAACTCATCATAACATTTGTGTTATGTTATAGTATTACTACTAAGTGGAGAAATTTCTAAAATGTTACAGTATATGTGCTGATTACAGTTTCTGTATAATAGAATTTTGGCAAATCTCCTCACACCAACACAAAGTCTGAAAACTGCATAGAAAGTCAATGGAGAGCTTGTTCAAAATCTCCACTGGATTTCTCTAATGAGAGGCATTTTCAAATCGTCATATCTCAACGCAGCAAATTTAAGACATGAGGCTTGTGCCAATATATCTTCAGACACTCCTGATGCTCACAATTCAAGAATTTCTTTCTCACCTATTACCATTTGGCCATGAATTGGGTTTGTTTGAGGGTAGGAAATTCATCTCTCGCTCAGATTTCTTCAGATTTCAAACTCTGAAATGAACCACTTTTTCTCTCGTCATATCTTTTTGATGGATTTCCACAGAGACCTGAAAATTTCCATGACTGTTCACCAAATCCTGCTGTCTCTTACGGTGAAAGAATGATATCGATACTCCAAATAGATTTAGAGTTAGAAAGCATTGTTTGAGGGCAAGTCAAGGCAGTTTTCGCTTTGCCTCTACTCAGTTATGGTGCATTAGAAGTCAAATATCTTCAATAATTCAGATTTTAATGATAAATTGTCAACACTTTAAGATCCCCCATCTCTTCTCAACAAAACGGTGTAAGAATGACTGTTCTAGCCCCTACGGTTAGGAAATTATAGCCATTTGTTTGAGGGGAATCCTCACTATGAAAAATAGACAGCACAAATCCTGTCTCTGTGCTGCGTGTGTGTAAAAACAGGTGCACCTGTTTTGGCGGGAAAAAGTATACAGCCTCTCTGATTGGTGGATTCAAATTCAGCAGCTCCCAGGCTATTTGCTGCTGCTGCTGCTAGTGTGTGTGTTTGTGTGTGTGTGTGTGTGTGACAGAGAGAGAGAGAAAGAGAGGCGAGAGAGCGTTTTTATGGGAGCATCTTATTGTATGATTTAAATTCAATATATTTAGACTGGTTGACTGAATTTGATGCTGTGTCTCTCTGTGCTTGTGTGTTTCCATATGTGTCCATATTTTTGATTGTGTGACTGTTATACTTTTTTTTTGCTGATTTTTTTTTTTCATTCAACAATTACATTTGAGGGAGCCTTAGAATGTTCAGCATTTTTTCAGCTGTTCATTTTGCTTTTCCAATTTTTCTATTTCAGTTATTACTATTGTGCTAAGTCATAGCATTTCTGCTGTGTGTGTGTGTGTATGACAGAGAGAGAGAGAGAGAGAGAGAGAGAGAGAGCCTTTTATGGGTGTATCTTATTGTGTGCCTACTGGTGGTGGTCAGAGGGGCCGGTGGCGCCAGTGTCCAGCAGCCTCGCCTCTGTCAGTGCGCCCCAGGGTGGCTGTGGCTACAAGCGTAGCTTGCCATCACCAGTGTGTGAATGGGTGAATGACTGGATATGTAAAGCGCTTTGGGGTCCTTAGGGACCATAAAAGCGCTATATAAATCTGAGCCATTTACCATGTCCATATTTGTAATTGTGCAAGTTATTACTATTATGCTAAATTATAGTATTTCTGCTACTTTTTGGTATTTGTGCTAAATACAGTATTTCTGCTAAATCTTAGTATTATTGCTTAATCATATTATTTGAGCAAAATCATAGTATTTGAGCATATTCTTTCTATTTGTGTCATAGCATAGTATATTTGCTGAATTACAGCATTTCTGCTATGTTGTAGTATTTGTCCTAAATCACAGTATTTGTGCAATGTTTAGGTATTTTGTTTAAATAAAGCATCTATGTAATCTTGTACCATGGTTGCTAAAATCCTGTATTTCTGAAAAGTTATCTTGTTTCTGCTAAGTTACAATATTTATTCTAATTTCTGCTGCTAAGTTCTGCTATGTTATTGTATTTCTGCCAAGTATTATGTTTTCTTTACGTTATTGCAGTTCTGCTATGTAATTACATTTTGCTAAGTTCTTATGCTTCTGCAAAGTTATTACAATTTTTGCAAAGGTTTTACAATTTCTGCAACTTTTCAGCTTTTTCAGCTAGTTTCAGCTGACAGCTTCAGCTTTACAGCATCCACACTGCATTTTCGCAGGAAATGCAAATTTTTCTAGTTATTATTATTGTGTGGATGCTGGAGGCATCCACACTATTGAGTTCCTGTTTCTCTTTATTCTTTATTATACTTTATTGTGTGGATGCCCTAAAAGGGCTTCCACACTATTGAGTTCCTGTTTCTCTTTATTCTTTATTATTCCCCTAGTTGCTTCCGTACACTTTTTGGCACTTAACTACTTTCTCAGTTTTCAGCCGATTTTCTCAGTTCAAACTCTATACTGTTCTGCTCTTTCTGCTAATGATGGCTATGACTTTTGGTGTTTATTACTGTTATACTTTTTAAAATATTACACTTTTTTCCTTTAATTTGTCCCATTGAAATGAATGGGAAACTTCCACAATTCTGCTAAAACTTGCTTGTCTTTGAAACTTAACTACTTTGTCATACTTTCACCTAGAAACTCCATTCAAACTTTAAAATGTTCTCAGATTATTGGGCTATTCCTGTCTGATTCAGCTTTTTCAGATCTTCTACCGTTTTAATCTTATCTCTCTTTAAGTTTTCAGTTGCAAAATTGTGATTTTTCAGAAAATACATGCGTTGCTATGGTTGCTATGCAATTAAGTCAGAGTGAGTGCTGGTCCGTTCTGAATTTTCTCTTCATGTCTAAACAACTTCTTGCTACTCACTCAATTTCCACTCAACCCCCACAAATTATACATCAAAACGTAGGTATTTTTGCTGGCTTTCAGACAATGTCACCATGTTTATTGTGAGATTTACCGTTTTTTCGCAATTTGCCTCGGAGTGACACAAGGTCTCAATACTCCCATTCAAAGTCTATGGGAGGTTTTGAAATTCAGAGCTGAAATTCTGAAACGGGAGGCATTTTCAAATCGCCATATCTCTTTAATAAAGCAAAGTTAGGACATGAGGCTTGTGCCAATATATCTTCAGACACTGCTGACACTCACAGTGGAAGCAGTTTTTACAATTATCTTACCGTTGAGCAATGAATTACGTTTGTTTGAGGGTGGAAATCTGTCCTTCTCTCAGTCTTCAAACTCTGGAAATGAAGCCGTTTCTTCTCTCGTCATATCTCCGCGACGGAGGTAGAACGAGCTATGAAAATCGCAGTGAAAGTACACCAAAGTCCGCTGATTCACCCAATACAAGAATTATGCTTCTATCCCACCTAGTTTTTGAGTTACACGACGTTTTGTAACTCCAAAAACGGCGTTTTTTCGCCTCTCACCGCGATCTATTTTCTGACTGCCCAAGTATCTGTCTTTCAGACCGCCGCCCCGTTCCAGGTGGCGCAATCAGTAATGACACGGCTCTGCAGCTGAAAGGTCGTGGGTTCAATCCCACCTTGGTCCACGTTTTTTTTTCACTACAAATTTATACACTATCACAGACCTGTAATTTATATTGCTAATCTATTACAATTCTGCAAAGTTTTATGATTTTAGCAGCTTTTCTAATATGGACCTCAGATTCTTGTTAACGCTCCATGGCAGAAACAAGTACACAGCCTGATGAAGCAGACAGAGGCAGTACCTCTGATTGGTGAATTTGAGCAGAACCAGGTTGTTCTTTCATTTCATTTCTTTATTTATTTCACACATGGTTCAACAGTGTTTCTTTTTCTACATACAGAACCTTCTGCCTCTTTTCAGCAGAAATTCTGCTCATTCACCTCATCTCTTGTGTTGGAGTGCCCTCTTGTGGCGCCTTTTGGGTAGTGCCTTAGTGAACACTGCAAAGAAGTGGTATCAGACTGGTTTGTAGTGGAGGAATTTGTTGCCAGTTTCTTTCATCTTTAATCCGTATTCATGTTGTAATGTAGTAGTACCACAATATGGCAGAAACACTGTGTTTTGGCACAAATACTTTGGTTTAGTATACTTTAGCTTCTTCAGCTTCTTCACCCCTTTTCAGCAAAATTTTCATTTTTTTCACCCTTTTCAGCACAAATTCCAGCTTTTTGGCTGTATTCAGAAAAAGACAACTCTTTTGAGCAGAAACTCTGCTGATTCATCTCTTTTCAGCGCAAGTTTCTGCTTCTTTGCTCTTTTCTGCAGAAATTCTGCTGATTCACCTCTTTTCTGCAAAATTTTCAGCCTTTTCACCTCTTATCAGCACAATTGTCAGCAGCTTCTGCTCATTTCAGCAGAATTGTCCGTCTCTCCACCTCTTCTTTGTAAGAATGACTTTGGCTCAGGGAAATGAATAGCCGCCTTTGAGCAGAAATTCTGCTGATTCATCTCTTTTCAGCGCAACTTATTGCTTCTTTACCTCTTTTCTGCAGAAATTCTGCTGATTCACCTCTTTTCTGCAAAATTTTCAGCCTTTTCACCTCTTATCAGCACAATTGTCAGCAGCTTCTGCTCATTTCAGCAGAATTGTCCATCTCTCCACCTCTTCTTTGTAAGAATGACTTTGGCTCAGGGAAATGAATAGCCACCTTTGAGCAGAAATTCTGCTGATTCATCTCTTTTCAGTGCAACTTATTGCTTCTTTACCTGTTTTCTGCAGAAATTCTGCTGATTCACCTCTTTTCTGCAAAATTTTCAGCCTTTTCACTTCTTCTCAGCACAATTCTCAGCAGCTTCTGCTCATTTAGCAAAATTGTCAGATTCTCCATCTCTTGTTTTTGAGAGAAAGAGTTTGGTTCAGTGAGATGAGCAGCTGCCTTGAGACGAGAAGGGCCAGGTTCAAATCCCGGTCATGGCAAAACCTGTTTTCAGTTTTTCTTTTGTTCTTTTGTTCTGCCTCTTTTTCTGCAGAAACTCTGCTGATTCATCTCTTTTCAGCGCAAGTTTCTGCTCCTTTGCCTCTTTTCTGCACAAATTCTGCTGATTCACTTCTTTTCTGCAAAATTTTCAGCCCTTTCACCTCTTATCAGCACAATTCTCAGCAGCTTCTGCTAATTTCAGCAGAATTGTCAGTCTGTCCACCTCTTCTCTGTGAGAATGTGTTTGGGTCAGTGAGATGAGTAGCTGCTTTGAGCCTGGCAGTATATCTGTTATGTTATAGTATTACTACTAAATCACAGTATTTCTGCCAATTCAAGGAGGCTGACTGTTACTAAGTGCATCAGTGTACATAGGTCATCTCTTGTGTTGGAGTGCCCTCTTGTGGCGCCTTTTGGGTAGTGCCTTAGTAAACGTGAACACTGCAAAGAAGTGGTATCAGACTGGTTTGTAGTGGAGGAATTTGTTGCCAGTTTCTTTCATCTTTAATCCGTATTCATGTTGTAATGTAGTAGTACCACAATATGGCAGAAACACTATGTTTTGGCACAAATACTTTGATTTGGTATACTTTAGCTTCTTCACCCCTTTTCAGCAAAATTTTCATTTTTTCACCCCTTTTCAGCACAAATTCCAGCTTTTTTGGCTGTTTTCAGAAAAACAAAACTCTTTTCAGCAGAAACTCTGCTGATTCATCTCTTTTCAGCGCAACTTATTGCTTCTTTACCTCTTTTCTGCAGAAATTCTGCTGATTCACCTCTTTTCTGCAAAATGTTCAGCCTTTTCACCTCTTATCAGCACAAATCTCAGCTGTTTTCAGAAAAAAAAAACTCTTTTGAGCAGAAATTCTGCTGATTCATCTCTTTTAGGCGCAACTTATTGCTTCTTTACCTCTTTTCTGCAGAAATTCTGCTGATTTACCTCTTTTCTGCAAAATCTTCAGCCTTTTCACCTCTTCTCAGCACAATTCTCAACAGCTTCTGCTCATTTAGCAAAATTGTCAGTTGCTCCATCTCTTGCTTTTGTGAGAATGAGTTTGGTTCAGTGAGATGAGTAGCTGCCTTGAGACCAGAAGGGCCAGGTTCAAATCCCGGTCATGGCAAAACCTGTTTTCAGTTTTCTTTTGTTCTGCCTCTTTTCTGCAGAAATTCTGCTGATTTACCCTTTTTCTGCAAAATTTTCAGCCTTTTCACCTCTTCTCAGCACAATTCTCAGCAGCTTCTGCTCATTTTAGCAGAATTGTCGGTCTCTCCTCCGCTTTTTTTGAGAGAGTGAATTTAGCTCAGTGAGATGAGCAGCTCCCTTGAGACCAGCAGGGCCAGGTTCGAATCCTGCTCAGGCGACATGTTTCTTTTTCACCACCATGCAACTTTTGCAGCTTTTCATCTTTTTCAGCTTTTCAGCAGACAGCTTCAGCGTTATAGGCATCCACACAGCATTTTCGCAGGAAATGCAAATTTTTCTAGTTATTATTATTCTCCATCTTCCGCCTAAATTTCGGCACGTATCACGCCCCGCAGTTTTGAGACAAGCTTCATATATGTTACCTCATTTTGTGCGGCCGGATCTGGAATGGTGTGCTATGACTTTTGGTGTTTATGAATTTTATAGTTTTTTAAATATTAATATTTTAGTGAAAATTTTCCCGCGCTCCTCTGCCAAACAGTTTTGACATTAGGATTACATATGTTAGATCATTTTGTGCGGCTGGAGCTGGACTATTATGTTGTGACTTTTGGTGTTTATGACTTTTATAGTTTTTAAATATTAATATTTTAGTACAAATTTAGGCCAATTCATCTTTTGGCGCCAAATAAACAGACTTCATTTGTGGTGTCTTGACTCTCTCTAGTGGTATACCGGGAGTAGTACAGCCGAAAAGATTTATCCTTGTGTTGAAAACTCCATATCCCACAATTCATAGCACGCCTCTACAGAGTGAACAATGGGCCACCACTTCGTTTTTATATGTCTTTTATTCGTGTTTCTAGGTCACAAAATAAACTTTTAAGATATTTTCAGGCGAGAATGTAGGTGTGTAAACTTCAAATATCTGCTTGTTTTATCAAGACATCCCATATTTAGCGACAGTGCTCTGACGACGTCGGTCCTGCCTGACAGCTAGCCGGCTACCTAGCTAGCTGCCGCACTTGGGTGCAAATGGATAGCGAGGGACTCTCTCTGTCGTTTCAATCGTGGATCAGGAAAGCGAAGGCAGGGGCGTGAGGTGAACTGAATTTCAGGTAAGAAGTTATGACCTGCACTCTATTTGGGTCAGATATAAACCGAGTTTAGGTGTAGTTTATTTAGCAGCAGTTCTCTTATGTGTTGCTGATAGCCGGCTAGCTAGCTAGTGCCGCTAGCATAGTTAGCTAGCACCGCTAGCGACCCTTCGTGAAAAAGCACCCAGGCTTGGCTTATATTGAGGCGGGTGAAACTCGTGTCAGCACCCGGTCGCTCGCCGACAGTATGTGTTTTAGCTGGACTTATTTTTCGCTTATATGGACCGATGATTTATTTATTTATTCATTTTAGTAACGGTATAAACAGTGAAAGGTGGTGGATTGGCCAGATGTAAACTTCAAATATCTGCTCGTGTTACCAAGACATCCCATATTAGCTCTGATGTTTTCGGTGCCTGCAAAGAGCTAGACAGGTAGCTAGCTAACCCGAGCTGGCTGTCTTTTGACTCAGGGTCATAGCTGGACTTATTTTTCGTTTTTATGAGCCGATGAGGGTTTTTTTTAGTAACGGTACAAACAGTGAAAGGCGGTGGATTGTCCAGATGCTGGTCGATGTGGAAAAAATAACTGAGTTGTTTGGTAGTCGCTGACGCGGAGCTACAACCGAGGGCAGCTATCCACCGGTGTGTGTCAGAAAGAACATGTGGGGAACGAGGCGGCGAGGCGACCGCCGATCGACCGGTGGTAGATCGTGGATCA
>NW_024108841.1:0-18016 GCF_013358895.1 Oreochromis aureus
GAACAAACCTCCATTGACTTTCTATGGAGAGGTGAGACTTTGTGTTGGTCTGAGGAGATTTGCCAAAATTCTATAACTTCACAACAATGATGGTGACATTTTCGAAAGCCAGCAAAAATACCTACGCTTTGATGTATAATCTGTAGTTGAGTGCAAATTGAGCAAGGAGCAAGAAGTTGTTCGACATGAAAGAGAAGATCATGAAACCTACAGTGGCTACACTTAGAACCAACTGCATAGCAACCATAATAACGCATGTATTTGTGAAAAATCACAAAAAGATGAAACTCAAAACTTGAAGAGGGATAAGATGAAAAACGGTAACAGATATGAAAAAGCTGAATCATTAATGAATAGCCCAATAATTTGTGAACATTTTAAAGTTTGAATGGTTGTTCTACGTGAAAGTAGGAAAAGTAGTTGTTTCAAAAACAAGCAAGTTTTAGCAGAATTATGGAAGTTTCATTCATTTCAATGGGACAAACTAAAGGGAAAAAGCTTAATATTTTAAAAAGTATAATAGCAAAAATACCAAAAGTCATTGGCCGGAAAGAGCAAAAATAGCAGAATAGTTTAAAATTTGAACGGTGAAAATCGGTTGAAAATTGTGGAAGTAGATCCACGGCGAAAAACGTATGGAAGCAACTTCGAAGAATAACTAGAAAAATTTGCATTTCATGTAAAAATGCAGTGTGGATGCTGTGTAACGCTGAAGCTGTCTCACAAAATAGCTGAAAAAGCTGAAAAGTAGCAAAAATTGTAATATATTTGGAGAAGCATAAGAACTTAGCAAAAATGTAAAAACTTAGCAGAACTGCAATAATGTAAAGAAAACATACAGTCGCAGAAATATTGTAACTTAGCAGAAACATGATAACTTCTAGAAATACAGAAATTTAGCAAACATGGTACAAGATTACAGAGATACTTTATTTAAAACAAAAATACCCAAACACTGCAGAAATACTGTGATTTAGGACAAATACAACATAGCAGAAAATGCTGTGATTCAGCAAATATACTATTTATGGCACAAATAGAATGAATATACTCAAATAATATGAGATTTTGCTCAAAAACTATGATTTAGCAATAATACTAAGATGCAGAAATACTATGCTAGGGCACAAATACTATAATTAATTACAAGTACACACACATAGCAGAACTATCAAGATTTGCGGAAATACTTTTAGTTTTAGTAGTAATACTATGATTTGGTAGAAATACTATAATTACACAGAAATATTATATTTACTCAAATCTTATAAAATAGCAGAAATAGTATGATTTAGCACAAATGCTGGATGAAGCACATCTTATAAAATAGGAGAACAGGTTGATTACAGAAATGCTGTATTTAGCACAAATACTGAAAACTAGCAGCAGAAATCTATGACTTAGCAATAATAGTAATAACTTAAATAGAAAATTCAGAAAAGAAACGGAGGCTGAAAAGGTCCTGAACATGCTGGGTCCCTCAAATATAATTGTCAAACGAAAAATCAGCAGTATAACAGTCACACAATCAGAAATATGTTCATGCATATGGAAACACACATGCACAGAGAGACACACACAGGACCAAATTCAGTCAACCAGTTTAAATATATTGAATTTAAATCATACAATAAGATGCTTCCATAAAACGCCTCGCTCCCTCTCTCTCTGTCACACACACACACACACACACACACACACACAAGATCCAATCTCAGTCAACCAGTCTAAATATGTTGAATTTAATTACAATGAGATAATCTCACACACCACACACACACTACATACAAGATCCAATTCAATCAACAACAGTCTAAATATATTGAATCTGAATCTTACAATGAGATCATCCCACAAAAAGGCTCTCTCTCTCCTCCCTCTCTCTCTGTCACACACACACACACACACACACACACACACACACACACACACAAGATCCAATTCAGTCAACCAGTCTAAATATATTGAATTTAAATCTTACAATGAGATCATCCTACAAAAAGGCTTTCTCTCTCTCTGTCACACACACACACACACACACACACACACACACACACACACACACACACACACACACACACACACACAAGATCCAATCTCAGTCAACCAGTCTAAATATATTGAATTTGAATCTACAATGAGATCATCCCATGAAAAGGCTTTCTCTCTCTCGCCTCTCTGTCACACACACACAGACACACACACACACACACACACACACACACACACAAGATCCAATTCTAGTCAACCAGTCTAAATATATTGAATTTGAATCTTACAATGAGACTCATCCCATAAAAAGGCTTTCTCTCTCTCTCTGCTCTACTGTCACACACACACACACACACACACACAAGATCCAATCTCAGTCAACCAGTCTAAATATATTGAATTTGAATCTACACTGAGATCATCCCATAAAAAGGCTTTTCTCTCTCTCTCTCTCTCTCTCTCTCTCTCTCCCTCTCTGTCACACACACACACACACACACACACACACACACACACACACACACACACACACACACAGAGCCTAAAGGAACAGTATTTGTGCCATGGAGTGTTAAGCAGAATCTGAGGTCCATAGCCCACCAAAAGCTGCTAAAATCATAAAAGTTTGCAGAATTGTAATAAATGATGAATATGAATTAGTGGTCCTGTGATAGTGTATTAATTTGTAGAAAAAACACATATTGCCTCATAAAAATGGTGAACCCACGACCTTTGGAGTTTGCAGACCTGTGTCATTACCAACTGCGCCAATTGGGAAAGAGAGCAAGCGCCTGAAAAACAGGGTGATGAGCAGTCAGAATTAGATTATGTGAGAGGCGGAAAATCGCTGTTTTTGAGTTACAAAGCGATCGTTAACCATTCAAAAACTAGGTGGGATAGAAGCACAATTCTTGTACTGGGTGAATCAGCATACTTTCTACTTTGACTGTGATTTGCATTGCTCTTTGTGCCATCTGTCGCTGATACATTTCCGAGAGAAGAAAGGCAGACCCCAGATGGCGATTGGCTGGCTGGGAAGCCGTGCAGGCCCCTGATATGATATTTGTATGTATCAGTCCTCACAGAGGATTAGCTGCCTGGGGGACCTCGCAGAAAATAATCTAGAAATAGTATGACTAACATAAATACTACATTTTTTAGAAAAACCATATTAAGCACAAATCCTATAAAAAGCAGAAATACTATATTAAGCAATATAAATCTCTGTGAAATCTATACAAAAAGCAGTAAAACTCTGTACTATGATTTGGTCTGTCAGAAAACCCTAATTAATCAAGATCAAATTCAGTCAAATAGCAGAAAATATTTAGCAGAAATCTTGAAATGAGGTCAACACTATATTAGGCTTGAAATCTCTCTCTCTCTAGCACTCATCTCTGTCACAAATATGAACACAGTATCAATTCAGCAGAAAGTCTAAATGTATTGAATTACAAATACTGTGAAAGCAGCAGAAATGCTTTGACTCTCTCACAATCTCTCTCTCCAACACATCACACTTGCACACACATTGGAAAAGCAAATGGACACACTGACAAGAATCCTGAATTCATGCTAATGTCCTCAATATGTAATTGTTAAATGAAAAAAAATCAGAAAAGTCCATAACAGTGACACAATCACTCTCTCTCTCTCATATGGAAACACACACACACAGAGAGACACACACCAGATTCAAATTCAGTCAACCAGTCTAAATATGTTGAATTTAAATCTTATAATAAGATCATCCCATAACAAGCCTCTTCTCGCCCTCCTTCTCTCTCTCTCTCTCTGTCACACACACACACACACACACACACACACACACACACACACATAGGGGAGACAAGTAAGTTTCTGGGTCAGTCAAGCAGCCTGAGAGCTGCTGAATTTGAATCCACCAATCAGAGGCTCAGCACTTTTTTTCCCTTAAAACAGGTGCAGCCGTTTTTACACACACAGAACACAGAGACAGGATTTCTGCAGTGAATTTCTCATAAGGAGGATTCCTCTCAAACAAATGGCCATAATTTTCCTAACCATTGAGGGGGCTAGAACGGTCATTCTTACACCGTTTTTGTTCAGAAGAGATGGGGGAATCTCGAAAAGTTGACAATTTATCATTAAATATGAATTTTTAAAGATATTTGACTTGTAATGCACTGTAACTTAGTAGAGGCGAAGCTAAAACTGCCTTGACCTGCCCCTCAAACAACGCTTTCTAACTCTAAATCTATTTGGAGTATCAATATCATTTTTTCACCGTAAGAGACAGCAGGCTTTGGTGAACAACCTTGAAATTTTCAGGTGTCTGTTGATATCCATTAAAAGATATGACGAGAGAGAAAAAGTGGTTCATTTCCAGAGTTTGAAATCTGAAGAAATCTGAGAAACGATGAATTTCCTACCCTCAAACAAGTCTAACTCATTTCAGAACGGTAATAGGTGAGAAAGAAATTCTTGAATTGTGATGTCAGGTGTGTCTGAAGATATACTGGGACAAACCTTATGTCTTAACTTTGCTTCGTTAAGGAGATATGCCGATTGAATATGCCTCTCATTACAGAAATCAAGCTGTGATTTTGAACAAGCTCTCCATTGACTTTCTATGGAGAGTTTTGCGACTTTGTGTTGGTCTGAGGAGATTTGCCAAAATTCTATAAATCTCACAACCATGATAGTGACATTTTCTGAAAGCCAGCAAAAATACCTACGTTTTGATGTATAATTTGTGGAAGTTGAGTGAAAATTGAGCAAGTAGCAAGAAGTTGTTCGGACATGAAGAGAAGACTGCAAAACCTTCAGTGGCACACTGGAAGCCAAGTGCATAGCAACCATAACAACGCATGTATTTTGTGAAAAATCACAATTTTGCAACTCAAAACTTTAAGAGGCATAAAGTAAAACGGTAAAAGATTTGAAAAAGCTGATTTATTCCTGAATAGCCCAATAATTTGAGAACATTTTAAAGTTTGAATGGTTGTTCTCGTGAAAGTAGGAAAAAAGTAGTTAAGTTTCAAAAACAAGCAAGTTTTTAGCAGAATTATGGAAGTTTCCCATTCATTTCAATGGGACAAATTAAAGGAAAAAGCTAATATTTGAAAAAGTATAATAGTATAAAATACCAAAAGATACAGCCATCATTAGCAGAAATAGCAGAATAGTTTAAAATTTGAGCTGGTGAAAATCGGTTGAAAATTGTGGAAGTAGATCCACAAGCGAAAAGTGTCACGGAAGTCTAAGAATAATAATAATAATAAAGAATAAAGAGAAACAGGAACTCAATAGTGTGGATGCCTCCAGCATCCACACAATAAAGAATAAAGAGAAACAGGAACTCAATAGTGTGGATGCCTCCAGCATCCACACAACTAGAAAAAATTTGCATTTCCTGCGAAAATGCAGTGTGGATGCTTTAAAGCTGAAGCTGTCTGCTGAAACTAGCAGAAAAAGCTGAAAAGTTGCAAAAATTGTAAAACTTTGCAGAAGCAAAGGAACTTTGCTAAAATGTAGTATCTTAGGAACTGCAATATCTTAGAAGAAATAGAATACTTGGCAGAAATACAATAGCATAGCAGAACTTAGCAGAAATACTGTAACTTATCAGAAACACGATAACTTCTCAAAAATACAAAATTTAGGAGAAATAGTATAAGATAACAGAAAAGAATATATTTAGCCAAACATTCTTAAACATTACAGAAATACTATGATTTAGAAAAACAGTACAACATAGCAGAAATGCTGTGATTTACCAGAGACACTGTAATATACTATGAATATTGTAATTTTAAATAAATACTATGTTTTAGCAAAAATACTCCAGTTTAGCATAAATATTATAACATAGCAGAAATACTACTCTACAGCAGAAATGCTATATTTAGAAAGAAAAATATAATATAGTAGAAATACTATGATTTTTATGAAATCCTACAATATAGCTTAATAACAATGATTTAGAACAGATACTACGATTGAGCAGAATAGTAATAACAAGTGAAAATATTGGAAAGGTAAAGTGACAAGCTGAATAAAAAGTAACATGATTAAGTTCACTCAAAACTAATTTTTGTTCACCTGTGAAAAAATAAAATAAAAATACATTTAGAAATACAAATAAGAACAAGCGTCTTATTTGTGTGTCTTTCTCTCTCTCTCTCTCTCTCTCTCTCTCTCTCTCTCTTACACACACACACACACACACACACACACACACACACACACACACACACAGGCTCACACACACACACAGCATCAGCAAGTGAACAGGGGCTGTTAACAGCATGTTTCTAGGTCAGTCAAACAGCTGTGAGATTCTCAATTTGAATCCACCAATCAGAGGGCTGTGTGCTTTTTTCAAAACTGGTGCATCAAGTGCAGGCTTTTACAGCACAGAGAGAGAAACAGGATTTTGCAGTCTATTTCTCATAGTGAGGACTCCCTCAAACAAACAGCCATAAATTCCTAACTGTAGGGGCTAAAACGGTCATTCTTAGACCGTTGTGTTGTGTTCAGAAGACATGGGAGAATCTTGAAATGTTGACGATTTAAAATAAAAATATGAAATATCATAGATATATGACATAGATGATTGGTTGTCTTAGAAGCCATGAATGCCCCAATATGCAAATTTGAATGTACAAGGCCTCAGATATGATTGGCTGGCTGGGAAGCCATGATGGCAACAATATGCAAATTTGAATGTGCAAGCCCTCGGATATGATTGGTTGTCTTAGAAGCCATATAAAAGCAGTAAAACTGTACTATGATTTGTATGTAAAAAACTATAATTAATCAAAAATACTATATTTGGCAGAAATACTATATTTAGTACAAATCTTATGAAATAGCAGAAATAGTATGATTTAGCACAAATGCTGTATTAGCACAAATACTGAAAAGCAGCAGAAATGCTATGACTCAACACAATAGTAATAACTTAAATAGAAAAATTGGAAAAGCAAAATGGACAGCGGAAAAATGCTGAACATGCAAAGGGTCCCTCAAATGTAATTGTTAAATGAAAAGAAAAATCAGGAAAAAGTATATTTTTAGCACACAATCACAAATATGGACACATATGGAAACACACATGCACAGAGAGACACACACACAAGATCCAATTCAGTCAACCAGTCTAAATATATTGAATTTGAATCTTACAATGAGATCATCCCATGAAAGGCTTTCTCTCTCTCTCTCTCTCTCTCTCTCTCTGCTCTCTCTGTCACACACACACACACACACACACACACACACACACACACACACACACACACAACAGATCCAATTCAGTCAACCAGTCTAAATATATTGAATTTGAATCTTACAATGAGATCATCCCATAAAAGGCTTTCTCTCTCTCTCTCTCTCTCTCTCTCTGTCACACACACACACACACACACACACACAAGATCAATTCAGTCAACCAGTCTAAATATATTGAATTTAAATCTTACAATGAGATCATCCCATAAAAGGCTTTCTCTCTCTCTCTCTCTCTGTCACACACACACACACACACACACACACACACACACACACACACACAAGATCCAATTCAGTCAACCAGTCTAAATATATTGAATTTAAATCTTACAATGAGATCATCCCATAAAAAGGCCTCTCTCTCTCTCTCTCTCTCTCTCTCACACACACACACACACACACACACACACACACACACACACACAGGAGAGGAAGTAAGTTTCTAGCTCAGTTAAGCAGCCTGGGAGCTGCTGAATTTGAATCCACCAATCAGAGAGCCTGTGCACTTTCCCGCCAAAACTGGTGCAGCCGCAGCACAGAGACACAGGATTTTTGCAGTCTATTTCTCATAATGACGACTCCCCTCAAACAAATGACCATAATTTCCTAAACCGTAGGGGCTAGAACGCTCATTCTTACACCGTTTTGTTCAGAAGAGATGGGGGAATCTTAAAGTGTTGACAATTTATCATTAAAATATGAATTATTAAAGATATTTGACTTCTAATGCACCATAACTGAGTAGAGCAAAAGCAAAACTGCCTTGACTTGCCCTCAAACAACGCTTTCTAACTCTAAATCTATTTGGAGTATCAATATCATTCTTTCACCGTAAGAGACAGCAGGCTTTGGTGAACAATCATGGAAATTTTCAGGTCTCTGTGAAATCCATTAAAAAGATATGACGAGAGAGAAAAAGTGGTTCATTTCCAGAGTTTGAAATCTGAAGAAATCTGAGCGAAGGGACAAATTCCTACCCTCAAACAAGTCTAACTCATTTCAGAACGGTAATAGGTGAGAAAATAATTCTTGAATTGTGAGCGTCAGGAGTGTCTGAAGATATATTGGGACAAACCTTATGTCTTAACTTTGCTTCGTTAAGGAGATATGGCGATTCGAATATGCCTCTCATTACAGAAATCAGCGCTGATTTTAAGCGAACTCTCCATTGACTTTCTATGGGATTTTTGAGACTTTGTGTTGGTCTGAGGAGATTTGCCAAAATTCTATAAATCCCACAACAATGATAGTGACATTTTCTGAAAGCCAGCAAAAATACCTACGTTTTGATGTATAATTTGTGGAAGTTGAGTGAAAATTGAGCGAGTAGCAAGAAGTTGTTCGGACATGAAGAGAAGACTGCAAAACCTACAGTGGCACACTGAAAGCCAAGTGCATAGCAACCATAACAACGCATGTATTTTCTGAAAAATCACAATTTTGCAACTCAAAACTTAAAGAATGATAAGATGAAAACCGTAACAGATATGAAAAAGCTGAATCATCCATGAATAGCCCAATAATTTGTGAACATTTTAACGTTTAAATGGGTTTCTATGTGAAAGTATGAAAAAAGTAGTTAAGTTTCAAAAACAAGCAAGTTTTAGCAGAATTGCAGAAGTTTCCATTCATTTCAATGGGACAAATTAAAGGAAAAAAGCAATATTTTAAAAAGTATAATAGCAGAAAATACCAAAAGTCATTGCCGGAAAGAGCAAAAATAGCAGAATAGTTTAAAATTTGAACGGTGAAAATCGGCATGAAAATTGTGGAAGTAGATCCACTGACGAAAAAGCGTCGGAAGCAACGAAGAATAACTAGAAAAATTTGCATTTCCTCTTGAAAATGCAGTGTGGATGCTTTAAAGCTGAAGCTTTCTGCTGAAACTAGCTGAAAAAGCTGAAAAGTTGCAGAAGGGGTGTAAAAACTTTGCAGAAACAAAGGAACTTTGCTAAAATGTAGTAACTTAGCAGAACTGTAATATCTTAGAGGAAACATAATACTTGGCAGAAATACAATAGCATAGCAGAACTTAGGAGAAATATTGTAACTTACCAGAAACACGATAACTTCTCAAAATACAAGAATTTAGGAGAAATAGTATAAGATAACAGAAAGAATATATTTAGCCAAACATTCTTAAACATTACAGAAATACTATGATTTAGAGAAACAGTACAACATAGCAAAAAAATACTATATTAAGCAGAAATAATATGATTTAGCAGAAATGCTGTATTTAGCACAAATCTTATAAAATAGCAGAAATAGTATGATTTAGCACAATAGTAATAACTTGAATAGAAAAATTGGAAAAGCAAAATGGACAGCTGAAAACATGCTGAACATGCTATGGGTCCCTCAAATATAATTGTTAAATGAAAAAATCGGCAAAAAAAATGTAACAGCCACACAATCACAAATATGGACACATATGGAAACACACATGCACAGAGAGACACACACACAAGATCCAATTCAGTCAACCAGTCTAAATATATTGAATTTGAATCTTACAATGAGATGATCCCAAAAAAAACTCTCTCTCTCTCTCTCCTCACTCACACACACACACACACACACACACACACACACACACACACACACACACACACACACACACACACACACACACACAGCATCAGAAAGTGAACAGGGGCTGTTAACAGGATGTTTCTAGGTCAGTAAAACAGCTGTGAGATTCTCAATTTGAATCCACCAATCAGAGGGCTGTGTGCTTTTCCTGCCAAAACTGGTCCACCAAGTGCAGGCTTTTACACCACAGAGAGACAGGATTTTTGCAGTCCATTCCTCATAGTGAGGACTCCCCTCAAACAAACAGCCATAAATTCCCTAATTGTAGGGGCTAAAACGGTCATTCTTAGACCGTTGTTTTCAGAAGACATGGGAGAATCTTGAAATGTTGACCATTTAAAATAAAAATATGAAATATCATAGATATATGACAGAGATGATTGGTTGTCTTAGAAGCCATGAATGCCCTAATATGCAAATTTGAATGTGCCAGGACTCAGATATGATTGGCTGGCTGGGAAGCCATAGAAGGCAACAATATGCAAATTTGAATGTGCAAGCCCTCGGATATGATTGGCTGGCTGGGAAGCCATGAAGGTCCCAATATACAAATTTAGAATGTGCCAGGACTCAGATATGATTGGCTGGCTGGGAAGCCGTCAGGTCCTGATATGTAGAAATTTGAATATTACAGTCCTGACAGAGGACTGACTCCCCCTGGGGACCTGGCAGAAATATATAGAAATACAATGATTACCCAGAAATACTGCATTTAGTAGAAATACTATGTTTTAGCACAAATACTATAAAATGGCAGAAATACTATAATTAAGCAGAAATATTATATTAAGTACAAATCCTATAAAATAGCAGAAATAGTATGATTTACTTGAAATGCTGTATTTAGCACAAATACTGAAAAGCAGCACAAATGCTATGACTTAGCACAATAGTAATAACTTAAATAGAAAAATTGGAAAAGCAAAATGGACAGCTGCAAAAAAGTCCCACAAGCACAGAGAGAGACACACAGGATCAAATTCAGTCAACCAGTCTAAATATATTGAATTTAAATCATACAATAAGATGCTCCCATAAAACTCTCTCTCGCCTCTATCTCTCTCTCTCTCTCTCTCTGTCACACACACACACACACACACACACACACACACACACACACACACACACACACAGGGAGAAAATCAAGTTTCTAGGTCAGTCAAGCAGCCTGGGAGCTGCTGAATTTGAATCCACCAATCAGAGAGGCTGTGTACTTTCCGCCAAAACAGGTGCAGCCGTTTTACACACACAGAGCACAGAGACAGGATTTCTGCAGTGAATTTCTCATAGTGAGGATTCCTCTCAAACAAATGGCTATAATTTCCTAACCGTGAGGGCTAGAACAGTCATTCTTACCGTTTTGTTCAGAAGAGATGGGGAATCTTAAAGTGTTGACAATTTATCATTAAAATATGAATTATTGACGATATTTGACTTCTAATGCACCATAACTGAGTAGAGGCAAGCAAAATCTGCCTTGACTTGCCCTCAAACAACGCTTTCTAACTCTAAATCTATTTGGAGTATCGATATCATTCTTTCACCGTAGAGAGACAGCAGGCTTTGGTGAACAGTCATGGAAATTTTCAGGTCTCTGTGAAATCTATCAAAAAGATATGACGAGAGAGAAAAAGTGTCCATTTCCAGAGTTTGAAATCTGAAGAAATCTGAGCGAGGGACGAATTTCCTACCCTCAAACAAACCCAATTCATGGCCAAATGGTAATAGATGAGAAAACAATTCTTGAATTGTGAGCATCAGGAGTGTCTGAAGATATATTGGCACAAACCTCATGTCTTAACTTGCTTCGTTGGGGAGATATAATGATTCGAAAATGCCTCTCATTACAGAAATCAAGCGGTGATTTTAATGAACTCTCCATTGACTTTCTATGGGGATTTTGAGACTTTGTGTTGGTCTGAGGAGATTTGCCAAAATTCTATAAATCCCACAACAATGATAGTGACATTTCTGAAAGCCAGCAAAAATACCTACGTTTTGATGTATAATTTGTGTGGGTTGAGTGGAAATTGAGCGAGTAGCAAGAAGTTGTTCGGACATGAAGAGAAAAGGTGCCAAAGGTACAGTGGCTCACTTAGAACCAACTGCATAGCAACCATAACAACGCATGTATTTTGTGAAAAATCACAAAGATGAAACTCAAAACTTGAAGAGGGATAAGATGAAAACGGTAACAGATATGAAAAGCTGAATCATCCATGAATAGCCCAATAATTTGAGAACATTTTAAAGTTTGAATGGTTGTTCTCGTGAAAGTAGTAAAAAGTAGTTAAGTTTCAAAAACAAGCAAAATTTAGCAGAATTGCGGAAGTTTCCATTCATTTCAATGGGACAAATTAAAGGAAAAAAACGTAATATTTTAAAAAGTATAATAGCAGAAAATACCAAAAGTCATTGCCGGAAAGAGCAAAAATAGCAGAATAGTTTAAAATTTGAGCGGTGAAAATAGCACAAAAATTGTGGAAGTAGTTCTCGGCGAAAAAACGTCACGGAAGCAACTTGAAGAATAATAATAATAACTAGAATAAATTTGCAGAAACTCTTGAAAATGCTGTGTGGATGCTTGTAATCCACACAATAATAATCAAAAAGAATAAAAAGAATGAAAAGTTGAAACAGGAACTCAATAGTGTGGATGAGAAAAAAACCCACACAACTAGAAAAAATTTGCATTTCCTTTGAAAATGCCCTCTTGGTCTGTAAGGCGGTAACTCATCTCACTGTGCCAGAAAAAGCTGAAAAGTTGCAGAACTCATTTCAAAAAGAGGTGGAGAGACTGACAACTTTGCTGAAATGAGTAAGAAGCTGCTGACTGTAATATCTTAAGAGGAAACAAAAGGCTGAAATATTTTGCATAGCAAAGACTTTGAAATATTGTAATTTCTGAAACAAAGAGTTTTTCCTGAAAACAGCTGAGAATTTGTGAGAAATAATATAAGGTGAAACAGAAAGAATATATTTAGCCAAACATTCTTAAACATTACAGAAATACTATGATTTGAAAAACAGTACAACAAGCAGAAATTTCTGCTGAATTTAGCCAGAACAACCTGGTTATACTATGAATATTTTAATTTTATATGAATACTATGTTTTGCTTCAAAAGGCTCCAGTTTAGCACAAATATTATAACATAGCAGAAATACTATTCTATGTGACAAGAATGGTCCATATTAGAAAAGCTGCTAAAATCATAAAACTTTGCAAATTGTAATAAATTAGTAATATGATTTACAGGTCTGTGATAGTGTATAAATTTGTAGTGAAAAAAAAAAGCGTAAAATGACAAGGTGGGATTGAACACGACCTTTGAGCTGCAAGCGTGTGTCATTACTGATGCTGAATAACCTGGAAAAGATTCGGAAATCTATTTGTTATTCTGAAGAAATAAACAACCTAAATACAGTCAGAAATAGATCAGCGGTGAAAGGCGAAAACAAATATTTTTGGAGTTACAAAGCGAGGGTCGTGTAACAAAGTCTAGGAGGGCTATTACATAATTCTTGTACTGGGTGAATAAAGCGGACTTTGGTGTATTTTGACTGCGATTTTCATAGCTCGTTCTACCTCCGTCTCGGAGACATGACGAGAGAAGAAAGCACTTCATTTCAGACACACAGACTGAGAGAAGGATTCATTTCCACCAGTCAAACATAGCGTAATTTTAAATCTTACAATGAGATAATTGTAAAAAACTGCTTGCACTGTGAGTGTCAGCAGTGTCACACACACACATATTGGCACAAGCCTCATGTCCTAACTTTGCTTTGTTAAAGAGATACACAACGAGTTTTAAAATGAATTCAGTTACAGAATTTCAGCTCTGAATTTCAAAACCTCCCATAAATGAGACTTAAATTTGAATTACAATGACATCATCCCATGCTGGGGAGCTTTCTCTGCTGTCTCTCTCTCGAGGCAAATTACACACACACAACTCACACAAAGATAGTGACATTGTCTGAAAGCCAGTCTAAATATATTGAATTTACGTTTTGATGAGATCATCCCATAAAAAGTGGAAATTGAGTCTCTCTCAAGAAGTTCTTTCTCATGAAGAGAAAATTCACACACACACACACTCACTCTGATCCAATTCATAGCAACCATAAATATATTTTTTTTGAAAAATGACAGATTTTGCAACTGAAAACTTAAGCATCATAAAATTAAAACAGGGGAAGATCTAACAGCAATCATTCTAGGAATAGTCAAACAGCTCTGAGCTTCTCAATTTGAATCCACCAATCAGATGGAGTTTCTAGGTGAAACTGGTTCACAAAGTGCAAGTTTCAAAAAGCAAGCAAGTTTTAGCAGGATTGTGAGAGTTTCCCATTCATTTCAATGGGACAAATTCTTAGACCCTCAAACAAAAAGTGTAATATTTTAAAAGTATAACAGCTAATAAACACCAAAAAGTCTTAGCGGCATTTTAGAAAGAAGCAGAACAGTTTAGAAATTTGAACGGAGAAAATGCATTTGAAAAATTAGAGATATAGATAATAGATGATTGGTGGCTTAGGAAGCAACTAGGGGAATAATATGCAAATTTAAATGTGCCAGGAACTCAATATGATTGGCTGGCCTTTAGAGGCATGAAGGCAACAATATGCAAATTTAAATGTGCCAGGAAAATCAGATATGGATGCTGGCTGAGAAGCCATCTGCTGTCCCAATATAAAAATTTGAGTTGCAGACTCAGATATGATTGGCTTGCTGAGAAGCCATGAAACTTTACTAAAATATGTAAATTTGAATGTGCAGAACTCAGATATGATTATCTGGCTGGGAAGCCATAATACTTGGCAGAAATACAATAGCATAATGAACTTGGCAGAAATATTGTAACTTACTGGGAAACACGATAACTTCCTCATAAAATTTGAATATTAGGAGAAATAGTATAAGATAACAGAAAAGAATATATTAGCCAAAAATTCTAAACTTAACAGAAATACTATGATTTAGTAGAAATACTATGATTGAGCAGAAATACTAAGATGGCAGAAAGTACTTTAATTTAACAGAAAATAATTATGGACAAAATACTATAAAATAGCAGAAATATATGATTTAGCACACACACTGTATTTACACAAATCTTATAAAATAACAGAAATAGTATGCCATGCAGAAATAACAAGTATTTAGGTCAAATACTGAAAAGCTGCACAAATGCTATGACTTAGTGGGAATAGTAATAAGCGCCTGAAAAACAGGGTGAAAGCAAAATGGACAGATTGAAAGAATCCTGAACATGCTAAGGTCCCTCAAAGCGTAATTGTTAAATGAAAAAGTAGTTGGAAAAAAGTATAATTCTTGTACACAATCACAAATATGGACACATTTGGAAACATTGACTGTGAGAGACACACAGGATCAAATTCAGTCAACCAGTCTGAATTTAAATGACAGACAGCAGCAGAATCAGACTAAGTGAAAGGGCAGACCTCAGATGTGAACAGCTGGCTAGGTCAGTCAAACAGCTGTGAGCTTCTCAATTTGAATCCACCAATCAGAGAGGATTGTGCTGGGTGAGAAGCCAAAACTGGCCCTGAAGTGTAAGGCTTTGAACACATGCAGTCCTCAGAGAGGATTTTGCAGTCTATTTTTGGTGAGAATTGGCAGAAATACAAACATACCATAAATTTCATAAATACTACATTTAGCAAAATAGTCATTCTTAAGCACATTTTATTCAGAAGACATAGGGGAATCTTGAAATGCTGACCATTTAAATATAAATATATGAAATATTCCTATATATGACATAGATGTACTATGATTTGGAAGCCAAAAAGGTCCCAATATGCAAATTTAAATGTGCCAGGACAGCAGAAATGATTGGCTTTGGGAAGCCATGAAGGCAACAATATGAAAAAATTAAAAGTGCCATGGACTCAGACATGATTGGCTGGCTGGAGATGCCATGAAGGTCCCATATATGCAAATTTGAATTGCAGGACTCAGATATGATTGGCTGGCTGAGAAGCCATGAAGGTCCCAATATGCAAATTTGAATGTGCCAGGACTCAGATATGATTGGCTGGCTGGGAACACCACAGAACACACACATACACTCACACAATTTAAATGTGCACAGGACTCAGATATGATTGGCTGGCAATTGGGAAGCCATCCAGTCCTGATATATATTGAATATTGGATCTCCCTGGGGACCAATGAGATCATATAAATAAAGGCCAGAAATACTGCATTTAGTAGAAATACTCTCTTTAGCATAAATACTATAAAATGGCAGAAATACTATAATTAAGCAGAAATATTATATATAGTACAAATCCTATAAAATCAGCAGAAATAGTATGATTTAAAGCTCAAATGCTGTATTTAGCACAAATCTTATCAAAATAGCAGAAATAGTATGATTTAGCAGAAATGCTGTATTTAGCACAAATACTGAAAAGCAGCACAAATGCTATGACTTTAGCACAACAGTGAGATAATAACTTAAATAGAAAAGGCTTGGAAAAGCAAATGGACAGCTGCAAAAGTCACACACACACACAGACACACACACACAGGATCAAATTCAGTCAACCAGTCTAAATATATTGAATTTAAATCATACAATGAGATCATCCATAAAAACTCTCTCTCTCTCTCTTCTCTCTCTCTCTGTCACACACACACACACACACACACACACACAACACACACACACACACACACACAGGAGAGAATATTGAAGATTTTAGGAATCTTACCTGGGGCTGCTAAATTTGAATCCACCAATCAGAGGGCTTTGTCTCTTTCCCGCCAAAACTGGTGCACTAAGTGCAGGCTTTTACACACACACACACACACACAGGATTTTTGCAGTCAATTTCTAAATATATTGAGAATTGAATTTCAAACAAACAGCCATAAATTTCTAACTCTAGGGGCTAAAACAGTCATTCTTAGACCATTTTACACACAGAAGACACAGGGGAATCTTGAAAAGCTGACACATTTAAATAAAAACATGAAATACACACATGACATATTAGAGACAGAAGAATGATTGGTGGCTCTTAGAAGCCCACGAAGGTGCCCAATATGCAAATTTAAATGTGCCAGGACTCGAATATATGATTGGCTGTGCTGGAAGCCATGAAGGTCCCCCAATATGCAAATTTATTGCCAGGACTCAGATATGATTGGCTGGCTGAGAAGACATGAAATCCCAATATGCAAATTTGAATGTGCCAGTCATTCTTAGATATGATTTTATGGCTGGGAAGACTATGAAGGCAAAATATGAAATTTGAATGAGCCAGGACTCAGATATGATTGGCTGGGTGGGAAGCCATGAATGCCCCAATATGCAAATTTAAATGTGCCAGGACTCAGATATGATTGGCTGGCTGAGAAGCCATGAAGAGGTCCCAATATGCAAAATTTGAATGTGCCAGGACTCAGATATGATTGGCTGGCTGAGAAGCCATAGAAGGTCCCAATATGCAAATTTGAATGTGCCAGGACTCAGATATGATTGGCTGGCTGGGAAGCCGTGCATGTCCTGATATGTAAATTTGATAAAGGACTGACTCTCTGGGGACCTGGCAGAAATATACTGAAGCTGGCATGATTACCCAGAAATCCTATGATTACCCAGAAATACTATGTTTAGCACAAATACTATAAAATGGCAGAAATACTATAATTAAGCAGAAATATTATATTAAGTACAAATCCTATAAAATAGCAGAAATAGTATGATTTAGCACAAATGCTGTATTTAGCACAAATCTTATAAAATAGCAGAAATAGTATGATTTAGCTTGAAATGCTGTATTTAGCACAAATACTGAAAATCAACACAAATGCTATGACTTAGCACAATAGTAATAAGTTAAATAGAAAAATTGAAAAAGCAAAATGAACATCTGCAAAAGTCCCACAAGCACAGAGAGACACACACAGGATCAAATTCAGTCAACCAGTCTAAATATATTGAATTTAAATCATACAATAAGATGCTCCCATAAAACTCTCTCTCTCTCTCTCTCTCTCTCTCTCTCTCTCTCTCACACACACACACACACACACACACACACACACACACACACACACACACACACACAGGGAGAAAGTCAAGTTTCTAAACTCAGTCAAGCAGCCTGGGAGC